>NC_055677.1:1580000-1870000 GCF_017976325.1 Chelmon rostratus
ACACACACACACACACACAGACAGGATGGAGACGGCTTTTTTCTCTCATGGCGTCGGTTTCACATCAATCTGCATCTTATTTCTATCATCTTAATTTTTCTTCCTCTTTGTTGTTTCCTCTCTCTTTCTTTCGCTTCCTTCCCTTTTCTCTCCTCCTTGAGTCCTCTCCTCCTTGTTTCGTCTCCTCTCATTGTTTCCTCTTTTCTCTACTTTCCTTGTTTGCTTTCCTCTCATCACCAAAGCTCTCTTCTCTTTTTCCTTCTTTATTCCTCTTCTCCCTTTTCCTTCCTCCTCCTCTCCTTGAATCTAGCAGACGTACCAACACTGAGTCCAGTTCTCCTCCTCCTCTCCTCCCTTCCTTTCCCTCCTCCTCTTCCTTTGTTCCAGTTATACCAAAGTTCAGTCCCAAAGTCATCGTTTTTCATCCTCTTTGTCTCCCTCTAAGGAGTCGAGTTAACTCCTGTTTTTGTTTCTTAATCTCCCCTCCTCCTCTTCCTCCTCCTCTTCCTCCTCCAGATTTAATTTTATTACTCTTCCTTACTTCCACCTCCCCTCACTTTCTGTAATTTTTCTTTCTTTTTGCTCACCCCTTCACCTCCTCTTAAAGTTTTCATCATCCTTCTCCTCGTCTCTCCCCTCCAGGAGTTTTCTTCTTCCTCTTCCTTCTCCCTCTTTTCTACTTCATTTTCCCATCCTCCAACACATTCCTCCTTCTCTTTTTCTTCCTCCTCCTTCTTTTCCCTCCCCTCTGCCCTCATCTTCATCTTTTTCCTCTGCATCCTCCTCTCCTTTTACTTCTTTGTCATTCTCTTCCAGTTTATTTTTTCCCTCGCCCTTTCTCTTTTCCTGCTCTCCTCTTCACCTCCTTCTCCTCTGCCTCTTGTTTTGCTCCTTTTTCTTTCTTTCTTTCTTTCTTTCTTTCTTTCTTTCTTTCTTTCTTTCTTTCTTTCTTTCTTTCTTTCTTTCTTTCTTTCTTTCTTTCTTTCTTTCTTTCTTTCTTTCTCTCTGTCTTTCTTTCTCTCTGTCTTTCTCTCTTTCTCTCTTTCTGTCTTTCTCCTCCTCGTCACAGTACAGTGTTGAGGAGGTGCAGTCTCTGATGGCTCTGCTCAGTTGGACTCTGGCCTCTTATGTAACTCTAATGTGGAGGGTCCAGTCAGTCCAGATTAGACCTGCAGCACTCTTCAGACAGACGGGCTCCCACAGCAGGGCATTCTGGGTACTGTAGTTATCATCCTTTGCCTCTCACTGATGGTAAAAACACAGATTGTCCCTTTAAGACCGCGACAGTTCTGGTCCGTCGTTCCTCAGAAAGCGAGTATCAGCTTTGTTTCCTCTTCATCATCCCAAAAAGCATCAATCTGAGCTGTTTATTCCTGCGACCTTTCAAAATAAAAGCTTTTGGAAGCTTCACGCAGCTGAAATCGGCTGATTCTGAGCCTTTTGTTCACAAATGTTTGAAATGGAAGAACGCTTGGTCCCTGCGCAGCCCCCTGCTGCTTCCTGCTTCCTTTCCAGACAGGAAGTGAAGGATACGCCAGTGTTGTTTCAGCATCTCTGCGACACAGATAAGCACAGACGGGCCTGGGATGGAGGATAAAAGATGAGTGGTGCCTTAAGAGTTGGACTTGGTCAAAGTTTACCGCTGTGTGTGTGTGTGTGTGTGCGTGTGTGTGTGTGTGTGTGTGTGTGTGAGTGAGCTCCTCAGTGACACATTAACTGCTTTATCTTGAGCAGCCCTTTGCTCTTGGTGTGTAAAAGATGCTGTAAAACACACACAGCTGAAGTGTTTCTGGTCAGAAGTGAATGAAACCCAGCGAACACCATTTTGTCCAACATCACGAGTGGTGTGTGTGCGTGTGTGTGCGTGCGTGCGTGCGTGCGTGCGTGCGTGCGTGCGTGCGTGCGGCCCTCGAGGGGATTCAAACCCTCAACCTCAGCTGAGTCTGATCTGTTTCTGATGTTTTCTTCCAGAGTTTTAGCAGAAACACGGAGAAGATAAAAGGTTGCGAGACAAATTGCTGCCAGCTAAAGCACATAGAGTGCGATTGTCCACAAACTGTCTCCGTCGTCTCATGAACGTTGAGACAAACAGCAGTTTTATTTTGGAAAGAAAACATTTGTAGTTCAGTCGTGAAGGAGACGGAGGAGAGCGTTCAGGAACTGGTCAGATATGCAAACTCAAACAGATGAAGTGATGAAGTTCAGTGAGAAAGAGGATGAAGAGAGGAAGGAAAGGAGACAAGGAGTGGAGAGAGGGAGGCAGAAAAGGAGGCTGAAATGAAGGTTTGTGTTTTCAGGTGAAGTTTTTCTGAGATACGCTGGTTTAAGCTGGAAAAAGTTGGTTTCCTCAGCAACAGCAGCTGTTTAACTTGCTAACACACACACACACACACAGCTGTTCAGTGTGGGATGGGAGGGTTGCAGGCAGCGAGGGCTCTGATTGGTCAAATGTGTGGCCTTGTACTTTAGCCTGTATGTAGAGAGAGACAAGAAAGAGAGTGCAGAGGAGTTAGATGGACAGAAAAAAGGAGGGATAGGGAGGACAGAAGGAGGAGGAGACAAGTAAAGAAGGAAGGGAGAGAAAGAGTTGAGGGACAGCAACAAGGAGAGATAGAAGGAAGAAAAAATGAAGATGAGAAACATGGAAGGAAGAGGAGGTGATACTGAAGGTAGGAAGATAAAGCAGGAGCTGAAGCTGAGGAAAGAGAGGAGGAATGGAGGAAGACAAAGAGAGGCGAGGAAGGAGAGAAGAAGATATTAAAGGAGTGATGAGAGGAAGAGCAGAAAAGGAAGGAGGGATGAAGGAAAGAAAAGAGAGAGAGAGCATCTTTGGTCAGGCCTCAGCTGAACCGCATCATCTAGTTACTCTGTGTGTGTGTGTGTGTGTGTGTGTGTGTGTGTGTGTGTGTGTGTGTGTGTGTGTGTGTGTGTGTGTGTGTGTGTGTGTGTCCACATGAAGGCTGTATTCTTCTGACACACAAAGACGGCCATTATGGTGAAAAGAGGGGCACTTTCTCTCTCTTTCTGCATCCTTCTCTCTGTTTCTCCATCTTGTTTGATTCCAGCTTCACCTCTCTCTCCCTCTGTGTCTCCCTCCTTCTCTCCACCCTCTCCCATCCTGTTCGGGACTATTTTCAGCGGCGGATTAATCCACATCCTCGTCTTTCGGAGTCTCTTTTCCCTCCTCTCTGCATCCCCGTCCTCTTTCTATCTTTCCTTTTTTCTTCTTTCTTACTTTCTTTCTCTCTTTGTGTTTCTTTCTTGCTCTGTCTATTCCTCTTTCTCTCTCTTTTCCCTTCATCTTCTTCCTTTGCAGTTGGACCTCTTACAGTCAATCTCCATCTTTCTCTAACTCAGCTCGTGTGTGTGTTTGAGTGGAGAGAGATCCTGGTATTGATACAAAAACATGCCGTTAATGTGTGTTAGATTGTTATCACGCCACTGATTTAAAGTGAAAACACACACACAGTGAAGTCTCATTCAGTGTGTGTGTGTGTGTGTGTGTGTGTGTGTGTGTGTGTGTGTGTGTGTGTGTGTGTGTGTGTGTGTGTGTGTGTGTGCCTTGAGGCCCCACAGCATGTTCATACACGCCAAAGCTGGTTTTGAGCGCTGGACTTACTCAGCGCACACACACACACACACACACACACACAGTCACCCTGTATTTCAGGTGATGACAGAGCTGTGAGGGTTTACTTTGCATACAGAGAAAGATGGAGAGAAAAGAAAAGAGGAGGAGGGGGGACAGGAGGAGTCACACCCAGTTTCTATTGTTGTTGAAACGCCAGGAGGAGGAGGAGGAGGAGGAGGAGGAGTCTTTATATCCAACTTTACAAACTCATAAAAAATCTCAACAAATCAACAGAACTTTGTTTTAAAAACTGGTTCAGATGTGGAGCTGCAGCCGTCATCATCATCATCATCATCATCATTATTGTTATTATTATCATTGATGTTTGGTGTCAGAAAGCAGCCACCAGTGACTCCAGTACCACACGTAACCACACACTCAGTGCGGCTGTCAGCGACTTGCTGCAACATCTAGTTGCTGACAGTAAAGATCAATCAATAACTATTAAAATTTGCCGCATTAATAATGGTATAGTTGAGTTTTTATCTTCATGTAAGCACCGTGTGTGTGTATGTATGATACCTTCATATGTCGTGGGAAAAACGTGTGTTTTCATCCCTTTCACAGCTGCTTAAGAGGAAAATCAAAGGCTCCAGTGGTTAAATCTAGAAGACATTATGAGACAAGACAGGGCAGGTTCATGTGTTCAGCACATTTCATGCACAAAGGGTTCGTCTTACAGTGCATTAAAAAGGCGTTTGAGAGGGATCGAAGCATTTTCAGATAAGACTCAAGTGGAAAATGTGAGCTGAAGCTGTGCGGCGTCTGAAACTGTCCACCTGCCGTGTGATGCTCCACCAACGAGCTTCTGTAAAAAGCTGCCTGCTGCTGTCAGACCGCTGAAGCGGGCTGCAGCACATGGACCCGTGACACAGATCTCAGCATTATCACACACACACACACACACACACACACACACACACACACACACACACACACACACAGTCAGTCAGTAGCAGCAGTTGTGGTCACTTGGTGTTACACTGAAGCATCTCTGCAGAGAACACACACTCTCTGATAGACGTGCAGCAGAGGACACAATTTGTTATGGATGTGGCCAGCTGTGTGTGTGTGTGTGTGTGTGTGTGTGTGTGTGCCCCCCTCCCACTTCTCTCCACACACCAGTAACGGTCAGCCTGCAAATATGTGGACTGAGTGTGTGTGTGTTTGCCTTTCTTACCCCCACACACACATTTACACACAGGCACACACTCCCAATTGTGTTAGCAGATATGCAGGCGGTGTGTGTGCCAGCTGCTGTGTGTGTGTGGTTTTATGGAGTATGTGAGCTGTGCAGAGGATGAATGTGTCGCTTGTTGAGCAGAGAGACAACTGCTGGAGGATGATGGAGGGAGGAGGAGAGTTTGACTCCTGCAGGGAGGGATGGAGAGGGATGGATGGATGAGAAGAAAGAAAAACAGAGCAGAAAAGCCATTTTTAGAGAATTTTCCAACCACAATGCAGACCAAGGCAACTTTTTTTTTTCTTTAAACAATGAAAATAAAACTCTAACCCTAACCCAGGAGGAAGAGGAGGAGGAGGAGGACTGGCATCATGTCCCATCTTCCTCCTCTGTTTGTTCTCTATCACTGTGTCAGTAAATGATACCACAACCACCGTTGAACCGCGGCTGTTGTTGCCGTTAGCGTGTTAGCATTCAGAAGTTGCTGCTCACGTGTTTGCGTTCGACAAACAGTCTGGAGAAATCAGAGCGTCACAGTTAGGACGGAGTCACGTTAAAACTGCAGCCAGGTGTCCAGGTGTCTCTCCTCCTGTTCACGCTGGACACCAGAGGATCCTGTTAGTGATGCTTCCGTGCTGAAATGAACGCTAGCGTTGATTAGTATGAGACGTCAGCAGTCTGGGTTACAGGGAGACTCGACCGGCCACGGCTGTGCTGGCAGTTGATGTTATTAACTTGCTCAGATTTAGCTGATTTGGACGTTTGTCCCCACGATGTCTGTGTTTCTCTCGTGGATAGATTCAGTTTTCTTGTTTTAATTGTGTTTATTTTTGATGTAGGATCGAGAGTCTGCAGAGGGTGTTTTATTTTGAAAATTGATTCTTTCTGGTCTTCGTTAGTCTGACTTCCTGCCCAGCTCGATCTGCTCTGTGCAGCTTGACGACTCTCTGTGCAGCAGAGCCGAGTGATTTGACTCGTTATTCCTGCACGAAACAGCGACTCTGGTTTGGTCCCCCATGTTGCGCTTGCAGGGATCTTTGAATGGCCAGTGTGAACAGGATCAGCGATTGCATTCAGCAGAAACTGATTCATGTGGTCACCTGACAGTTGTTTTCACACGGATCATACGGTTCAGCACTTATTTGTGTCTTTGCAGGAGTGAGATGAGAAGATTGTGAGACCAGTGTGTCGATGACAGAGCTGGAGTCAGGACAAGGCTAGCTTAGCGTAGCATGAAGCCTGGAACCAGCTAGCCCAGGTTTGTCCGAAGTTCAAAAATCCACCTACGAGCATCTCTGAAGATGCTGCGTTACACAGATGACAGCTCATTGTGTTATTATGCAAAGGAGTTCAACAGCAGCACAAATAACATCCAATAAAATCATCATGCATCAACACCGTTTAACACAAACTGAACATTACAGCCTTCATGAAGGGTTACTGCACAGTAGTTGTGTCAGACTGCACTAGCTTTAGCTCTTTTTAGCTCAGTGCTGGGAGAGCTATTCAAATTGAAGTATAAAGTAGCGTAAAGTTGATATTCTCTTTGTGCTGTGTGTGCGTGTGCGTGTGTGTGTGTGGCCAGGTTAACATCTGCTCACTGCTGTCTCAGTGAAGACACTCAGCAGCACAAGTGTTTGGCAGAAGCTGGTGTGTGTGTTCCAGGTTAGCATCGGGTGACTCGACAGTGAATAAAGCTTTTAGTGAGGCAGAAACAGAGAGTGAGGAGGAAACACAAGTGGCTGCGTCACACACACACACACACACACTCTGATGCAGCGTCTCTGTGCAGCATGTCCAGGTTAGCATCTGTTAACGTGGTTCGAATGAATAGAGGTCTCACAGAGGAGAGAGCAGAGGTCGTTGGCTGTCTCCGACACCTGTTAGAGTGTGTGTGTGTGTGTGTGTGTGTGTGTGTGTGTGTGTGTGTGTGTGTGTGTGTGTGTGTGTGTGTGTGTGTGTGACAGCTGCTCAGTATGTTGACAGGGACCCCCTGCTCTGACTTATTGCCACCCCCACCACCACTGTGGCTGTAATTACAGAAGAAAGCTGGAGGAGGAGGATGGAGGAAGTAATGGAGAAACAAATAGACCGCTAGAAAGGAGGAAGACAGTAAATGAGGCTCTGTTTGCCTCCTGTAGATGTACACACACACACACACACACACACACAGTCAGCTGATGTGAATTTTTGCAGGCTTTTCATTTTCTCGTCTTTCCCGTGTTAATATGAGGAATCAGCCTGCGCTCAAATACAGGAAGTAATACTGCTGCGCTGTGAGAGGTAGAACCAACACTCTGTTTCTTTTTGACAAATACTGACGGAAAGACGCCTTCTGTCCTCATCGTGTCACACCAGAGACGGCCTGTGTGAATCTCACGTCAGGCTAAATGAGGCATCTTAAAGAATCTGACACCTGCTGAAGCACCTCGTAGTTTTATAAAACATCATCCAGACATTCAAAGTATTTCAATTCAAGAATTCAGCGTTCAAATCTTTCATCAGACTTCAAACAGCTTGTTTTCCTCTGCAGCTCTGGTAGAAATGATGCTGCAGCAGCATCTGCGCTAACCTCTGCAGGTTAGCATGCATTGCTGCCAACGGTCAACATTTATATTTAAGCTCACCGCTTCATGCTCATTATGGCTTCAAGCTAATCTGTAGCGCTTTGGCGGGTCAGCACGCAGTAAAAACACGAGCGTCGAAGTCTGCAGAGGTGGATTCTTGTTTCGCGGGATCTCGTGAATCCAGCTGCCTCGCAGGCTCAATCTGGGCAGCGGGTTGGAGAAACCTGCTCTTCCCAGCTGGATTTCTCCTGGAATCGACGCGATGTGTTGACTGTGAACATGTGAGCATGTGCAGGACGAAGACATCAGGCTGTGACAGCGAGCGGCTGGATGACAGGACACATTATTATGTATCCTCATATTTGAACTGATTTAATTAAAAATCCGCCTGCAGCTGACACAGACTCTCCTCTGCAGTCTGTTTCCTCAGCTGACTTTTATCTGTCTGTATCACTATCACACAGATTAACAGTCACCAGGTCACTGCAGTGCATGTGAGGTAGTTCATTAGGTGATTGAATTACCTGTATAACCTGCATTATGAACAATCGGGTGCTATAAGGCTTCTTAAGGCCATTGAGTGGCACCTTTAACAAACATCCAAGGCATGATACCTGAGTTATGGAACATGTTTCGGCTTTTAGGAGCGTGATGAGGCTTCTTAAAGAGACTTTAAAGTCTTTAAAGTCTGTCTTCAGTTCAGTGTCGACTGTTTATACGAAGATCTGTGAAAACTGTCACTCAACACATGATCAGACTTGAAAAGAAAGTTAACCAGTAACTGCATGACTCATCTGTGTGTGTGTGGTGGTGGTGGTGGTGGTGGTGGGGGGGGGGGTAAGGATGCTCACACTGAGGAGAAACAGAGCGAGAGTGGAGAAAGGAACGGAGCGAGAGAGGAGGTGGAGGAGGTGCTGATGTCCTTGAGGCAGTTTGCCAGGGCTGCAGCTTCAACAGCCAATCGGCTGTGAGGATACAAGGAAGGTGGCATGCAGCCGGCCAATCAGGGAAGGGTTTAGTGAGCGTGTGCAGAATCAACAGTGAAGCAGCTCGTCTGGTCTGACTGGATTCTCTCTCTGACAAGACGCTCGCTGCCTTCTTGTGTTTTCCTTCTTCTTCTGTCTCACTTCCTTTTTCTTACAGTCAGCTAACCCCCCCCCTCTCTCTCCCTCCCTCCCTCCCGCTCTTTCTCTCTCCCTCCCTCCCTCTCTCTCCTTTTTTTCTCCCCCTCCCTCTCTCTCTCTTTTTCTCCCGCTCTCCCTCGCCCCCCCCCCCCTCTCTCTCTCTCTCTCTCTCTCTCTCTCTCTCTCTCTCTCTCTCTCTCTCTCTCTCTCTCGTCCATTGTGTTGAACCTCGGTCGACCCGCTCCATCCACACTGTATCAGCGTGGATTGTGAAACAGCACTCAGCCGTCACGATACGCCCTGTTTCCTGTAAAACAGTCTATAGGTGTGTGTCGAGTGTGTGACGGACGTGTGTGTTGTTGTTGTGTAAAATGTCTCAATAAAGTTTGTTGTTAGTTTCTGTTTTTGTGGGTTTTCCAGTCAGAAATCGGTCGAGTTAAACTCCTCTTAGGTCTTCTTCTTCTTCTTCCCTGAAAAGTGACTGCAGTGATTCATCCCGTGTTAAAGTTCCAGGTGTTTAACCGTCGACTGACTGATCACTGACTGATCACTGACTGATCGCTGACTGATCACTGATCGATTAACTTAAACATAACGGCTCCATTATGACTCCTGTAACTTCACGGCAGCAGAAACAGAGGAGCATCTTTTCTCCTCCTCTCTCCTGTTCATCTGTCCTCCCTCTTTTCTCTCGTCTCCTCTCCTGTCTCCTCTCTTTTATCCTCTCCTCCCTTGTCTCCTCTCCTTTCCTGTCTCCTCTCCTCTCATATCTCCTCTCCTCTTTTGTCTCCTCTTCGCTCTTGTCTCCTCTCCTTTCCTGTATCCTCTCCTCTCTCATCTCCTCTCCTCTTTTGCCTCCTCTTCTCTCTTATCTCCTCTCCTCTTTCATCTCCTCTTCTCTCTTGTCTCCTCTCCTCTCTTGTCTCCTCTCCTCTTTTGTCTCCTCTCCTTTCCTGTATCCTCTCCTCTCTTGTCTCCTCTCCTCTCTTGTCTCCTCTCCTCTCTTGTCTCTTCTCCTCTCCTGTATCCTCTCCTCTCTTGTCTCCTCTCCTCTCTTGTCTCCTCTCCTCTTTTGTCTCCTCTCTTTTCTTGTATCCTCTCCTCTCTTGTCTCCTCTCCTCTCCTCTCTCCTCTCCTCTCCTCTCCTCTCCTCTCCTCTCTCCTCTTCTCTCTTGTCTCCTCTCCTCTCTTGTCTCCTTTCCTCTCCTGTCTCCTCTCCTCTCTTGTCTCCTTTCCTCTCTTGTCTCCTCTCCTCTCTTGTCTCCTCTCCTCTCCTGTATCCTCTCCTCCCTTGTCTCCTCTTCTCTCTTGTCTCCTCTTCTCTCTTGTCTCCTCTCCTCTCCTGTATCCTCTCCTCCCTTGTCTCCTCTTCTCTCTTGTCTCCTCTCCTCTCTTGTCTCCTCTCCTGTATCCTCTCCTCTCTTGTCTCCTCTCCTCCAGGCTCTCTACACTTGTTCGTGCCTGTCAACCAAAAGCAGAGCAGCATTCTTCAACACACACACACACACACACACACACACACACACACACACACACACACACACACACACACACATTCCTCATCCTGCTCTGCGAGTTATTTTTACCGTCAGAGTGTGTTACAGGCCCTCCGATGGCCGCCGGCCTGCTTTCTCAGTTGGAAGCATCTTTTCATCCGCGCTCTGCTCTCAGGTTTTGCGTCGTCATTCCTCTGGTTCACTCCCAGTCAGCCCAGTTACACTGTAACAGACACTAACCAGCACACACTGACACCACAGCCGGTTAATGTTTCATGACTTATAAGTTAGCAGGAAATCATGCTTCAGAAGACAGGCTGCTAAACCCAGCAGGCGTGTTGAGAAGCACACACACACACACACACACACACACACACACACACACACACACACACACACACACACACAGAAGTGTTTATTGTTGGTCAATAAGTTTTATGTCAATGACTTTTAAAGCTTTGGTCTCTTGCAGATTTAAAACATGCTAACACGAGTGGCAGTGTGGCTTCAGGGTTTAGCTCGTCAGTTAGCAGCTCGCTCTGTCTGCGCTAAGCTGCGTCTGGAGCTGTTTAGCACCGTAAAGCTAGAAACAATGCGGCAGAACAAAGCTAAAGTGAGTTAGCGGGGCTAGCTCATTAGCTGCTGGCTTAGCGGGAGCTTTGTGTGGTGGAGGGGGAACATGGTGATAAACCCTGCTTTAGGTGGGAGTTGTGGCACCTCTCTGTATCAGCTTACACCTCCTCTATCTCCAACAATACTCATCCCATTAACACTGACAACAGCACGTCAACAGCAGCAGGAAACCTGCTTCTTCAGCTCAGGATTCAGGACGCAACGCAGGAAGTCGTTTCGTTTGAGCTCTGTGGATTTTAAATCGTTGTGAAGGAGGGGGGGGTCGTTTAGTTGAGGCTTAATTTGTGGCTGCCGTCACTTCATTCAAGATGTAATTCAGTAAACTGGTCGTGTGGCTGCAGATGTTTTCCTTCCTCCTCTTTTTTCCATCACCTCTCTTACTCCTCCTCATCTCTCTCCTCCTCTCTCTGTGCATCCTTAGTTGCCTCCTAATTAGTCTTACCAGCCCTCTAAGCTCTTAATCTTTCTGTCTCCTTCCCCCCTCTCTCTTTGCTCCTCATCCATCCATCATCCCTCCACCCGTCCATCCATAAACTCCTCCACTGTGCATGTATGAGCTTTGCAGCCTGTCGTATCCCCTCATCCATCCATCATCTTTTCTGGTTTCTCTCCTGGTGTCCCTCCCTCCACCCCTGCCCCCCCCCCCAGCTCACCTGTATAACTGCAGCAGATTATCGTCTTTGTGCAGCACTGATGCTCAGCGCCTGCCCCCGCCGCCCGCCTCCTCCTGCGTTGTCTCCATCGGGAGCTTCGCTCCGTCTTTAGCGCTCCACTAAGCTGCTGCTTACGCTGGACGTCACCTTTTGCTGCTTCTTCTTCTTTAGTTGTTTTACAGCATCAGCAGGTACCTCGTTCTTAAAACATCAAGCTTCATACGCAGAGAATCGGGTTGTTTTTTTTTTACCTGTAAATGTCACTACACACCTGAACGACACACACATCATTCCGCCTAAGCTCTGAATTATAGTAACACATACATGCAGGCCTGGCTGATGATCTTGTGACATATCTTGATGTCGGTAAATGTCGTGATGAAGATTTCAGCCTTATCGCCCACACAGGTAGCTTTGTTTCACTCCAGGTGTTTAGCTGCAGGTACCTCATTCGTTTGGGTGCAACATCTCTCAGAGTCACTAATGCCGCCTGAACTCCCCCACACACCCCTGATTTCGCCTTTTTTTCAGGACTAAAACACACTTTAGACACCATAAACGCATCTGAACAAAAGCTTCAGTGTGAGTTGCCTCGTTCGTCTTAGTGTGCCACATACTGCAGATACCAGGTGTCTGCGTTACCCATGATGCACTGCGCCAACCATGATGCACTGCCTCAACCTGGGCCTGCATGGCGTCACCACAGTTCAGTTTGTGTTTCTGTGCACCGACTGTTATCTGACAGGAGTGACCGTATCAGCAGAGCAGTTACACACACACACACACACACACACACACACACACACACACACACACACACACACTGACCGGTGCTTTAAGGCAGGGATTCAGTTTTTTGTGTGTGTGCTGATGTCTGTATGTGGGTTTATTTTGCTTTTAGAGTCCAGTGAAGATGTTCTGTAACTGGGTTTTTCTGTGTTTGGGGAAGTTTTGTCCTTTTTATTCCGCTCCTGTGCTTTGCTTTGAACAGCCTGGATAGAGTCTGCAGAGTTTAGAGTCATGAGCTTTTGCATCCGAATCCAAAATACTAATCGTCATTAATGTGCTGGCAGTGACCCTGCTGGGCTCGGTGCAGACATTCACATGCAGAATGTTTCTAATGTCAGTGCATCACATAACGCAGCTCACACTGCGGCACATTCTCCCTCCTCTTTGAGCCTTTTGGAGCAGGAAGCTGTTACCATCATGGCACTGAGGAGTAACAAATGATGGTCAGTCGGACAGAAATCTGTCTGTAGTTCTACATTTTTCGGATGGCTGGCGTTACATCTGTCTCTTTTCTTTCCTTTCCTCCCCTCCTTGTGTCTTCTGAAAGCATCAACAGCAGAAGATCCAAGCTTTGTCAATGACAGCAGGAACCAAACCCGTGTCCTCTGCAGGACACGACCTTCTTAGAGAACATTTAGTCAGCTGGACGTGCACGCGTGATGTATTTGTTGTAATGTTTAAAAGCATCAGTCCATCTGTGAAATAACATGGTGGTGAAGCTGGGCTGAGTGGGCGACTGAACCTGTGCTGCAGCTGCTCAGGTGTGCTGCGTTCGTCGCTGCAGGCTGTGAGTTGACGAGCGTGTTGGCGTTTGTGTGTGCTGCAGTGTGCTGTGTGTATTCACTGTGTGTGTCACTGACTGTCTCTCTGTCTCCCCCTGCAGTGTGAGCAGTGGTTGCAGACACACACACAACAAACCCCGCCCCCCTCCCGCCCCGCCCCGAGACACGAGCGAACGAGCGAGCGTTGCTTTACGAAAAGGACGGGTAAATATGCTCCTCCTCCTTTCATTCACCCCTCCATCCATCCATCCCTCCATCCTGCCGGCTGTCGAACACGACACACACACCTCATCGCTCTGCCTGCCGTGCTTCCATCTATCATCTGTCCCTCGCTTCTGATGTGCCACTCCACACCAGCCCCTCTGTCGTTCCTCCTCATCCTTCTCTTCATCGTCCTTTGACACTTTTTCATTGTTGAGCATCTCTGCCGTCTTTCATCCGCTTCTTAAAATCTGTGATCAGAAATCAAACACACACACACACACACACACACACCTGTAAACGCTGCATCACCTGCTGCTTCCTCGCCGCCTCTCTCCGCCTCTCTTGTCATGTGACCGCCTGGCGACGCCTCCGTGCTTCGTCCTGCTCGTTTCTTCTGTTTCCATCGCTGTGACTGTCTGTGCGGTCGTTTCACGCGGCTGCTTCCTGCTTCAGCCGTGTTTCAGGCTTCGGCCTCCTCCTCCTCGCTCTGTCACACCTCATGTTTGGTGTGACCTTCATTCACACCTCTTCTATTTGATGGTTTATTGCCTTAATTGTAATGACGTTTGCATCTGTAGCTGCTGGGCTGAGCAGTGGTTCAGGGAGATTTTTTATTGCCCTTGAAGAGATTTGAATTTGTACATTTACATGATCTTTAACTGTTTTATTGAAGTGGGGACTTGAATCTTACCCACATTATGACCGATGGTTGTTTCGTTGTAAAGCATCTGTCTCGTATCTGAGTGAAATACACTGGGAATATGTTCAGTTAACCCTGCCGGCTCTGTGCTGCAGCGTCCCTGCTGTCAGCTTCTTCATTGAAGCTTAAAGATGTTGTCAAACCACAATCCCATGTTTTTTATTGGTGTTATTCCAGATGTGTTTTGCATCATTTTATACACATTTCTCCCCAAAGTCGTGCAGACAGATTTGGTTTCCTATGAAACTTAAAGGATAACTTTCTTTTTTTACAACCTGGACCTTATTTGTAGCATTAAATACGCCCATTTACTCACCCAGACAACTTTGGTGGCATTTGGAGTCGTTTTGAAGAAATTAGCCCCAGAGGAGCGGCGCGTATATCCGTATAATGCGAGTACTCGGGGCATCCATGCGCAGCCTCTATATAACGCATAATCTGCAGAAACTCGTTCTTATTCCAGTATTTTGTTCTGATATGCTGGTGCTATTCCCCTCTGAGCCGGCGGTCGGCTAGTTTAGCTGTAGTTTGGCACAGCTGTGGTTCGTTATTGCGTGTTTGTAGCCGACCGCCGCAGAGTCAGCCGTGTTGTGGCTGGCTGCTCGCAGCGCCCGGCGTTCGGTAATGAGGTCATCCACGTCAGAGGTAGTTGTCTAGAGACGCCGGATGTTGATAGCATGCCACCACGGGCTCAGAGGGGAATAGCACCAGCATATCATAACTAAATATTGGAATATGAACGAGTTTCAGCAGATTATGCGTTATATAGAGGCTGCGCATGGATGCCCCGAGTACTCGCATTATACGGATATACGCGCCGCTCCTCTGGGGCTAATTTCTTCAAAACGACTCCAAATGCCACCAAAGTTGTCTGGAGGAGTAAATGGTCGTATTTAATGCTACAAATAAGGTCCAGGTTGTAAAAAACGAAGGTTATCCTTTAAGTTTCTGTGGGTTTGAGAGTTAGGAATGAAGCTAAAATTCAGTGTATTTCAAGTGTGATGTCCTTTGTTTAACAGGAAAGACAGAATATTAAATTAATGTTAATGTTTTGCACATTGTTAACAAAATGTACTTTGTGCAATGTTCAGCATAGAAAATGAAATTATATGCAGCAAATTGCCATTTATTGTTTGTTAATTTATATTTATTTTAAAAACACGAACATGTGCCAGATAACAGCCACTTGTTAACACCAGTATTCTCAAAGTGGTTAAATCAGTAGAATCCTAAATGAGCACTTATGTTAACAGAACAAGTATTTATGAAACTAAAAAAAATGAGTCACAGTACATCTTTACTTTCTTTCATTTTTTAGCCAATAAATAACAAAAAACATCCTGAAAAACAAACACGCAAATAGAATGAAGTAGAATAATACGATGATAAAGTTTTAGTGTATTTAAGAATTAATTGACAGAGATTCTTAATCAGTTTGTACATAAAGTACAGAGTCAGCAGAGAGGAGACGGGACGACTCACAGATGGGATGAATGTGTGTGTGTGTGTGTGTTTGTTCATCTGAGAGAGGCAGAGCGAGTAGAGGAATCTGCTTCCTGATTGGCTGAGAGCTGGCAGACATTTTCCACAGTGAGGCTCTTCAGTGGTTGGCTGAGACACTCCCCTCCCCCTGCCTCCTGGCTCTGGTATGCCGTACAGTAGAGCTGACACACCGTCGATGCTATCTCAACACTTTATCACGTCGGGTCTAAACTCCACCGTGTGTGTGTGTGTGTGTGTGTGTGTGTGTGTGTGTGTGTATGAGTGTGTGTGTGTGTGACTGCACCGCAAACACACACCAGTCAATCTGTAACCAAGCTGAAGGGCGGAAAACACACACACACACACACACACGCACGCACGCACACACAGAGCCAGGAAGAGCCTGAAAGACAAGATGATGCAAGAAAGAGAAGGAAGGAGGAGGAGGAGGAGGAGGAGGAAGACGAGAGGGAGGAGAGAGGATGAGCAGCAGGAGAGTCGGGGCTGCACTGACGCACCCTGCAAAAAGTTTCAGAAAGAAACTTTTGCTTCTAACTTTTTTTTTTTTGTAAAAGATGGAGACGAGATACACTGCATGGCCAAAAGTATGTGGACGCCCCGTCCACTTGTGTACTTCAAGACCAGGTTTGTTTTTCCTGGTTTTGGCTCTTGATGAAGGGAAATCTAACGTTCACTGCTGAAACAATTCTTTGATTATTTGATTGACAGGAGAGATAATCAGCAACTGTTTTGACATTTTTTTAAGCAAACATTCCAGAAGTCGCCGGTTGAAGCATCTCCAGTGTGAGGATTCGCTGCTTCTGTTTCACACGAGCGTGAGCTTGAACGTCTTTGGGTTTGAGCTGTCGAGACGTTTGAAGACGTCATCGTGGCCCTTTGGAAACAGTCCAGAGAATAATCTGCAGATGAACAGTGTGACTCAGGACAGTTGCGGCGTTGCATCAACTTTTTGTCCCTTCCCTGTTTCATCCTGTGCACATGCCAGCTCGGTCCAGAAACATACTCCCAGTTTGCTCCCAGTCTGGAATCAGCTGCCTGAATGGGAGCAAACCAAGTTTCAAAATCGCATACGGCTTCCTGCAAGTGTGTGTGTGTGTGTGTGTGTTAACAAGTTAGGGCAAAGTACTGCTGCAAAGGGAGCGGAGGAAGGAGGGAGGCCAGGAGAGCAGAGCAGTGGAGGATGGGTAATGGCAGCTGAGTGTGAGATGGTGGTGTGGTGTGGTGTGTGTGGGGGGGGGTGGGTCAGTGAGAAAGAGAGAGAGCATGCCCATCAATCTCTCTCGCTCTGAACACACTCGTACATGGGGAAGCAGCAAAACACTCTCTTGTGACTCCCGTGAGTGTGCACTTCCTGTTGTGGTCGAGACACAGAACGAGAGATAAAGAGAGATTCTTTCAGCTTGTTGCGTGATTGGCCTGAATACCAGCATCAGTTTGACTTTTTAAACATTTCAGGCGTTCACTGGCAGGAAAGAAGATCCAGCTCATGCAGCCATGTTGCCGTGTGTGTGTGTGTGTGTGTGTGTGTGTGTGTGTGTGTGTGTGTGTGTGGTTTTAGGCGTGGGAGCGTACTTGTTTGAGCATCAACTGCTGTGCTCTGCACCCGGTGCTCTACCTGCGGAACACCGCTGTGCAACGTGAGGTTAAGATGTCCACATACATTTGGCCATATAGTATAAAGAAAAAAGAGACAAGACTCTTTGAGTGGTTGCTTCTGACTCGGGACGAATTAATCTACTATTTTTTTTACAGATTTTGCACTTCATTCATTCTCACCCTAAAAAAAATAATTTGCCACACAGCCGAATCTTATGCTGCCACCTTAGGAATGAGAAGTAATTGGATGAAATTGCCGCAGCTGAAAAGTTGATCCAGCTGACTTAAGCTAATTAGCTTCAGCTGTCAGCATCAGTACTGTCAGATAGCAAAGGTGGCTAATGTATTCTAATTAGCTTCAGATGCTAGCACCGCTGCTCCTTTGTGGTGGTACACAGTTAGCCTACTTAGTGAAAATTACTGTATGTTTTATGTCAGTTTTATGTCATTGGTGCAAACTTTGCTAAGCTAACATAAGCATAAGTAGCTTCAGTTACAATATCCCTGTTTTGTTGTAGTTTTTGGTCAACATTTAAAAAAATCTTAACCACAATAAAATCTTGATTTTTCAGTATCACTGCTATTCCACAACAGCAGTTTATATAGCCGTTAGCCGACTAAAGCTAATGAGCTTCAAATGCCAGCATCAGTACTTTGTCAGTGGTTGTGCTGCAAGATTGCTAATGCAGCGTTACCATAGATATCTTCAGATTAAAAAAAAGAAAATCAAACATAGTTCAACTTAGTTCTAACCAGATGATTAGCCTGCATGTTGGGATCACCACAGTTACTCAGTAGCTATGCAAGCTGTTACCTAATTAGCTTCAGCTGCTAGTTGTAGTGTCTGTCAGTGGGACAAAGAAAGCTTGTTGGTGAATTAGCATCAGGTGCTAGCAGTAATATGTGTCTAAATTACTTTGTTCATGCACTCCTGTTTTATGTCAGCAGTACACAGCCTGCTAACCTAGCTTAAAATGCTCAACATTCCCACTGTGTAGCAAAGAAATGCTCAGTATTACAGCTCTTATGTGTTCATGTCACTCGCTGTAGTGACAATTTGATGCTTTAACAAAACAGCTGTTGTTTTTCACTCATTTCCAAGTTTTTATTTCTTGTAATTTCCAGTTGGATGTTGACATGAAGGGCCTGTTTGCTAGTTGGATATGCTAACTTAAAAATGGCCCATTTAACAGTAGTTAGCAAACTCAGGTAACTTGAGATGCTGGCATAAGTGTTTTATATTTTTGGGTCATTGTTGAAGTGAATCAAGCTAAAAATGTCGCCTTTGATTAAACTTTTATGTTATAACAGGCCGCTAGTGAAACCATTTACTGAGGATTACGTTTGGGCAGTTGGCCCTGAAGCTAGCTACACATGCTGTTAGTCACGGCAGTTTAAATGGAAGACTGAGCCCGACAGGCTCACCCTAATGACGCCTGGATGTATGTTTAAAGAAATGTTGACTGGAATCTGGTTTTCCCTCTGTGTCTTCAGGGCATTGTACTGCATGTCTGAATGTGTGTGAAGCCATTTTGAATGAGATGAGTAGAGAGATGGAGCGATGGAGAGGGAGCGACAGTTAGGAGGAGGTAATAAATAGCCAACATATGGTCATCGGATCCTGTCCTCCCCCCGCTCCTCTATCTATCTCCCCCATACGTCCTCCATCCCTCACCTCGTGTCTTTACTGCTAAACACAGACTGTTAGCTGACACCGGCGAGGGCACACGTTCAAATATCCCACCTCGCAAAAAGAGATATAAATATAAACAGAGAAGCTTAGAAAAAAGAGTGAAAGCAGGAAGAGAAGAAGAAGAGCTGAGGACGATGATGATGTCCTGCAGGGCTGTTTGCTTTCTACAACAGGTGTCACTTTTGTCAGTTTGTCTCTGGCCTGTGGGGCTGTAAATGATGCTAGCCGGCTACTCAGGCTGCTAACATTCTCCTGACAGAGGATAAGCTAATGCCACGTAGCGGGCACCACAAACAGTTCTGTTCAGTTAGTCATAAATTAGTTGATTAAAATGACTGACAAAATATTGGTTTAGTCAAATTTTAATATTCCATTGTTTCATCCAATAATAGTTTTAACTTCATGATAATGAATCAACGTGCTAAACTTGCTTACTCACTTTGGGTTAGCATGTTTTTAGCATGCTACATAGCCTTCTAAAACAATATAGTACATGTAGCTTGCTGTGAGATGCTAGCTAGCTAGCAGCGAGGTAAAAGCTGGGTCATTGCATGAGATTTGTTGGTTGTTTCAACAGGATAAAATGCTTTATTATTTTTATTTTCAGTCATTTAACGTGGCGTCACGTGATTTAAACGTCCCGCTGTGAGTCTGCTGTCCAGATTTTATGTCCCAGCTGTCATGTCAGATGTAAGGAGGGAGAGATGGAGAGGATTTATGGGGTTCAGGTGACGGGAAACTTTTCGCCTCACCCTCCGTCCCACGCATTCATCCATCTCTTCATCCATCCACCCCCCTCCTCCTCTGTCACTGGGTTACATCTTCACACAGGTGCCCCACACAGCAGGAGGTTCATGTTGTGAAATCATTGACCTCAGCGCGACTGAGAGCAAGAAGCGAGACGGGAAACTAAACCGCTTCAGCTCGTCTTTTCCCAGGCTGCCAGACTGTCCTGTGGACTCCATTCATTTATGAAAAGTGTAATATCATTTGTGTGGAAGCTGTTGGTGGAGTGGACAGACGATGTGAGTCCGGCTGAGGTCAAAAAGCTTCGCGCTGACAAACAGCTCGCCACAGTCTTGAACTAAAACCAGACGCAGAGAGTTTTGCGTGATGAAGCAAAACTAAATTACATCAAAATGTTTATCGATTAGTCGATTAGTAGCTTCAGCATCAATTATTTTTCGGCTGTTTTTGTGTTTGTCGCGGTCATTTTTACAGGACACGTCAGTCGACAGTTTAACGACCATTCCAGGCTTGGGGTTACCATGGCAACGGGGCTTCTGCTTCCTGTTATGTCAGCAGTAATCTGTCACAGGTCGAACCGACTTCAAACGTGAACGCAGCCTGGCTTTTCTTCTTAGCGTCCATGTTTCTAATAAACTGTCCTGATGTGGAACAAAAGGCGGCGACGTCTCGTCCTCCAGTCGGTCTCTCCGAACGCCGCGCTGATGTGATGTGTGGATGATATAGAGGGGAGAGCTTCCTCACGACGGCCGTGCGGCTGGAAAGATGGCGGTTGATTGGCAGGCCTTAGCGGCCTCTGCTGTTCTCCTTCCAGAACGTTCTCCAGCGTGGTAACGTGCCCGATGCGCTCGAGCGTCCTGTCCCTTCTTTCTTTGGTGCTTCTTGACCGCAGGCTTCACGCGTGTTTTAAAGATGAAGAACGAGGAAGAGGAGAGGTTGGAGTGATGAAGTTTGAGAGAGGGAGAGAGGAGGCAGGGATGGAGTAATGGAGCAGCAGTCTTTGTTTGCCGCACTTTGGCACAGAGAGTCAACTTTTCCATCATGCACGCACACACACACACACACGCACACACACTCACACACACACACAGATACATCCATTTACTCCCTGGCTCCCACATGGTGACCTTTTTTTCTGCTTTTGCATGGATGTGCAAGAATGTCAGGATGTCAGCGCTCTGTGTGTGTGTGTGTGTGTGTGTGTGTGTGCGTGTGTGTGCGTGTGTGTGCGTGTGTGTCAAAGCTGGTGTGAGAATGATGGCTGGGAGCAGATGCAGTAACATCAGCTATCAGCACACACACACACAGAGTGTATACGTGCAGCCCGGTGTGGACAGAATGAAACACACACTGTGAGTGTGGAGTAGTTATTGATCCAGTGTGTTTTGGACTATTTTAAATGTGTTTTGGATGATTTGGCCTGCGAGCAGCGTCTCTGTGTGGACTGAAAGAACGTGCAGACACTCCTGGTCCCCAGAGGATGAATCCTGCTGACATTTGTGATCCCCTGACTTTTCCTCTAGCGCCACCAAGAGGTTTACATGTGATCTTGAGTTAAATATCTCAGCAACTGTTGGATGATTGTGATGAAATGTGGCTTAGACATTCATGTTCCTCTCAGGATGAACTGTAATCACTTCAGCATCTTTTGACTTTTCATGCAGCGCCATCATCAGGTCAGTTTTAATTTATCCAACAAATGCCTGATAAAATAATGGCGTTCCCGTCAGCACCGGCGCTACTTTGCGTTTAGTGCTAATTAGCAAGCATTAGCGAGCTGGCAGTCTCAGCTGAGACGGTGAACATGGTAAACGTTATCCCATCAGCATGTTAGCACGTCTTGTTTATTTCAGAGGAAGGTTGGTCTTATAGATGAGCTGCAGGTAAAGCAGGTCGGGGGTCACAGCGTCTGATCACGTTCCTGTGTGCCTGATGCCATTCCTCTCTCATTCTCTCCTTCCATCCTTCAGATTTCATTCTACGTTCACTGCTTCTCTTTCTGTTTGTCCACTTCCTTTTACTCCTTCCTTCTTTCCTTCCCTTTTTCTTTCCATTCCATCCTTTTGAACACACCTAATCATCCCCCTTTCTGTTCCTGTCTCCCCCTCCTCTCCATCCTTCGCCCTCCTCCTCCTCCTCCTCCTCCTCGTCCTCTTGTAGCCGTCTGTTGCCATTTGTTTCAACAGGCTATAAAAACTGCTGCCTGAGCACTCCATCAGCCAATCACAGTGTGTGTGTGTGCGTGCGTGCGTGCATGCGTGCATGTGTGTGTGTGTGCCTGTGCACGTGTTCATGTGTGTGTGTGTGTGTGCGTGCGTGCATGTGTGCACCAAAGGCGAAGGATGCTAATCTAAAAAACAATCCAGGCCTAAGCTGTGTGTGTGTGTGTGTGTGTGTGTGTGTGTGTGTGTGTGTGTGTGTGTGTTGTTTCCACTGACCTCTCCTTGTATCACTGCTCTTACATGACAAACTGTAACATGGCTGTGGCAGGTGCAGCAACACACACACACACACACACACACACACACACACACACACACACACACACACACACACACACACACTCTGCCAGTTGTCACCAGTCACTCGCAGAGCTCCACTCATCCTCTCCTCCTCCACCTTGTTTTATCCCCCTACAATAAAAACTGAAACTCCACATTGCAACTCCTTCCATGATTTTCAACAATGTTCCCTTTAAAGAGGATGAAGTTTAAATAAAACTTTATTGATCACTGTGGGGGAAACAGACAGCCAACTGAAGAAAAGAACAAAGAAAATATGAGAAAATTAAGAATAAAATAAATGAATTCACTGAAATAGATGTATTCTGCAGTTCTGTCAGGGCTGTGATGTTTAGATGTATACAAAGAAGAATGAATAATGACATAAAAACAACGGTTTGTTCACATTCTCGTTGTACGTTCCAAATTCCATCCACTTTTCATCATTTTAGAACATTCTCTCTGGTTATATGTTCTCTACTTCTCTCTCTTCCTTTTCTTCTTTGAACGTGGAATGTCAAACACACGCACACGCACACGCACACGCACACACACACACACACACACACACACACACACACACACACACACACACATAAGGCCTCTCTCTGAGCTGGAGGAGGAAGTGGCCAGCTCTGGAGAGCGTCTTCCTGTGGGGGCTGCCAAACAGGAAACAGTAATTAGCTCTCTTCTTCTCCTCTCCTCTCTGAGAAAACCCCCTTTTTCTTTTCATTCCTCTCCTCCTCCATCATCCTCCCTCTTTCCCCTCACACTCGGTTTCTATATATCTGCTGTCAGACATGAAAGCATATGTTCACTCCCCAGTCTCTCTCTCTCTCTCTACATGTCTCTGTGTCTCTCGGCCTTGTGCAGGGACAGGTGTGAGGATTGTAAACTCTACATCTTGTCCCCTCTGGTCTAGTCGGTGCTGAGCCAAGCTGCTCTGCTTCTCTTACAGACATATCGAAGGTCACAGCGGCTGTCCTCTGCTGTCTCACATCACATCTTCATCCATGTTTCTGCTGTGAAAATAAGCCAGAAACTAAAAGGAAACAGCCAAGAGTGCTGCTATGAAAGAGCTGAGGGCAATAAAACTATGTTGTAGTCCTTTAAATGTGTGGAAATGCAAATATTATCTGAACTGAAGGTTTTACAAAGCGAGAAGAGCCTTAATTGTGACAACAAATCACTTCCTGTCTGCTTTTTTCTTATAATTTCGTGTCTTTGAACCCTCTTTGGTTTTCTTTTTCTGTCCCATTTATAGTTTTATAGCCCTCACGAGCAGCTCAGTTATTAATAGACATGATTTGCAAATTATATCAATGTATTTCTGTAGCATATGAACAATAATGAACAATCCTCTGTGAAATCTGTTTACAAGCAGGCTGGGAAGTGAGCTCGAGTCAGCAGCCAACATTCAGAGGTCCTGTGCTATTCTAAGTCGGCCTTCACCCTTCACACACCAGCCTCCACTGAAAAATCTGCCCGTTTAACGTGTCCTCACTTGACATACAAAAGCACTTGACAGAAGATGAGTTTCAAGACCTTTAAGATTCACCAGGAGCTGCTCTTTACAGCTCTTACCGTCCGAATACAGCCTGCAAGGTTTTAACTTATACTCAGCGAGCTCTCTGTGTTTACTAGCGTGCTGGAAAACTTCAGGTGTGCATTTATCTTAAAGTTCATGTTGTTTGTTATTTCAGCCGTCATGGAAAGCTCCACAGAGGAGCAGCGAGAAGAGATAACCGAGGAAGAGTCGGAGCTAACAGAGGAGAAAACGCACAATAACCTCAAAGGTGAATACAAAACCTCATTCAAAATTTTATGGATTTTAGCACAAGAAAAAGACTGTAGCTGCAACCTCAATCCGCCCTCACATTTCATGATGTAGCAATCAACGGAGTGATGGAGGAGGCAGCGGATGGAGGAGAGACGCTACAGAACGGAGATCGAGGAGGAGGAGGAGGTGGAGGAGGGATCATGGGAGCTGAAGGAGGAGGAGACCTGTCCTCCATCAACGCCATGATGTCAGCTGTGATGTCAGCAGCAGGAACCATCAACGGCAGAGGAGATGGGGAAGGAGGGAGTGAAGTCACCTCAGCCAACTCCTCCGCGGGGCCCTCCCCGAGGTGAGCGCGCACAGTTTACAGGACCCCGCTGCTGTTTGCACCTCCGTCACCGTCAGCCTGCGGCTTGCTGCGGCTCATTAACGCGTTCAAATGTGTGTGTAAATGAATGATGTCGTGACGATGGCTCTTCTTTTTCAAGCCCCTCCCCCAGCAAGTCGCTCACGGCAGCCATGAGAGCCCCGCCCGGCCGCAACGCACGACGCAACCAGGTACACACACACACACACACACACACACACACACACACACAGTGTTCGAGCTATAGGTGACGCTCCTGTCCTCAACTGTGAGGTCACTGCTCTCCCTCGCCACACACTTCTTCTTCTTCGTCTCCTTCTCCTTCTTCGCTTTCTTCTCCTCCTCCTCCTTCTTTTTCTTCTTCTGCAGCTACTTCAGCTTCTCCTTCTCCTCCTTCTTCTTGCTCAGCTTCTCCTTCTTCCTCTGGTTATTCCAAACTAACCGGACACATGAGACGCATCACTTCCTGTCAGTGTTTACAGCAAACAGAGGCATCATGAGGTGAATGAAAGCTGCAGGTGAAAGTGAACGTTTCCTCACACGGTCACTTTATTATCCTGAAAGCAACGACTGTACGTTCTCCACAGAGAACATCACATCTCCTCGTCTCCTCTGCTTCAGTCCTATTCTCTCCTTCCTCTCCTCTCATTGTCTCCTCTCCTCACAGTCTTCCTCTCTTCTCCTTGTCTCCTCTCCTCACAGTCTTCCTCTCCTCTCCTTGTCTCCTTTCCTCACAGTCTTCCTCTCCTCTCCTTGTCTCCTTTCCTCACAGTCTTCCTCTCCTCTCCTTGTCTCCTCTCCTCACAGTCTTCCTCTCCTCACAGTCTTCCTCTCCTCTTCTTGTCTCCTCTCCTCACAGTCTTCCTCTCCTCTCCTCACAGTCTTCCTCTTCTCACAGTCTTCCTCTCCTCTTCTTGTCTCCTCTCCTCACAGTCTTCCTCTCCTCTCCTCACAGTCTTCCTCTCCTCTCCTTGTCTCCTCTCCTTGTCTCCTCACAGTCTTCCTCTCCTCTCCTCTTTCTGTTTTCACAGGACCTGACTTGTTCAATCACTCACCCTCCTCTTGTTTCTTTTTCTTCTTCTCTGTTGTCTCCTCTCGTCTCCTCTCGTCTCCTCTCCTCTCTTCATTTTTTTCCTCATCGTTATGGTACATTTCTCCTCTTTCCCATCATGCACTGCAGCATTCCATGACACGTCATCACTTCCTGTAGTTGAAACAGGAAAAGGGAAGTGCTGCTTCCCTGGGTTTGTGAGCGGACGTGTGTGTGTGTGTGTGTGTGTGTGTGTATGGTGTGTGTTTTGTGTGTGGTGTGTGTTGCAGAGATTGTTTTTCCAACATTTCCTCGCATAACGACCAGTGCAGAAGTGTGTGTGTGTGTGTGTTGTACTGTACTGTTTGTGTGCGTTGTAGTATGTGTGCCTATGGTGTGTGCGTGTGTGCGTGTGTGTTGTACTGTGTGTATGTGTGTGTGTGTGTGTGTGTGTGTTGGTGAGCAGCAGGGCGGAGTCTCTCCCCTCTGCAGTGACTCAGGTGGTTTCCAGCTCGCTGTGATGGATCAGAGATCAGCTGACTTTTTCTCATCAGGTCAAACTGAGGCTGAACTTTCTCAATTAACTCATCGTCAACGAACTGAAGAAATCGTCGTGTGAAAACTGTCGACAGTGAGGTTTTTATGTTAATGTCTATCTCTGTGTGTGTGTGTGTGTGTGTGTGTGTGTGTGTGTGTGTGTGTGTGTGTTTTCCAGGACACCAAAGACGAGAACTCAGCTTTCATCTGTCCACTGTGTGACAAAAACTGTCAAACACAACACCAGCTCACCATGCACATCAGACAGGTAAACGCTTCCTGTACGGCTGCTGTCACCGCGCAGCGGCTCTGTTTTTATAGGCTGAGGAGTCAAGAAGATAAATAACAACACTGTTGCACTAAATCCTGCATGAAGACAGACGCAAAGGGAATTTTCTGCTTAAATCAAGATTGAAGATGCTTCTGCTGCCGCTGCGTCCTCAGTTTGAAGCCGTCTTCAGTCTGATGATCGTGTGTCCGACTCTGAGGCTGTCAGGCTGTGGGACGAGTATGTGCTGAATTGTACGATGGAAATAGGAAAAAAGAGAGCAGAGACGCGTCATCTTCATCGCTCTGATGGTTTGAACATGCAGAAAAACCTCAAAGGAGTTTTGGCTGCTGCGCTCTCATGCATCAGAACTGCCACCACTCTGGGTTTCAGTCTTAATGCGGCACACATATTTGTCATTAAGCCTCCATCAGTGATGTATTCTGATTGGTCGGTTCGTAGGGTCGTAGCAGCAGTCACGTTGTGAGAGTTTGGTCCTTTTTGGTTTCTCTCAGAGGGCCCAAAGTCACCTGTGTGAAAGGGCCTCTATTTATTTAGTATGTTACACCCTCCATCCCGAGAGCTTCAGCTCAGATCAGTTCCTCCTGTACTTGCTGTCAGCTGATTGGACGCTCTTCTCTGCAGCACAACGCCGACACCGGAGCGACGGACCACTCCTGCAGCATCTGTGGGAAGTGCCTGAGCTCGGCCTCATCGCTCGACAGACACATGCTGGTCCACAGCGGTGAGAGACCCTACAAATGTAACATCTGTGGACAGACCTTCACCACCAACGGCAACATGCACAGGTACACGCACGCACGCACGCACGCACGCACGCACGCACGCACGCACGCACGCACGCACGCACACACACACACACACACACACAGACCTTTAACCTCTGACCTTCTGTAAACATGAGACAATTCAGCACAACACAAAGTTGTTACGTTTCATTGTGCACAGACTGGCTGCAGATCAGTGTGTATCTGTTGATCTCACGCACACACACACACACACACACACACACACACACACACACACACACACACACATCATGTAACCTCAGGCAGAGGAAGTTAGCGTTTAACCAGGTCCCCAGTCAACCATGATGGGAGCAAAAAAACCCAAACTGGTCCTGAGTGTGTGTGTGTGTGGTGGGGACAGGAAGTGGGAAGACAACTTGAAACCCTCCATCCCCATCTCACACACACACACACACACACACACACACACACACACACACAGAGCAACGCCCAGTCATTTATCAGTAAAGTCCAGCCTCCACCACCAGACTCAACGGTCTCTGCAGCAGTGTGTGTGTGTCAGTGTGTGTCTGTGTGTGTGTGACATAATCTGACCAATCAGAGGAGAGATCCAGCAATGTTTTTGTCTTTTTAATGGCTCAGCTTCTGTCTCAGGACGCCAGAACTTTCAAAGAAGCAAAGAACTCAGTGTGTTTGCAGCTTTTAGCCCCATAACTACAAATTAGATTCTTGGATGTGCTTCTCCCTCTGACGCAGTCGGCCATTGGCTTGTGTTCATCCTGCCCACACGTGTGTTACCTGTAGAGCTCCGGTGTGTGTTGAGACTTCGGATGTCCTCTCTACTGCAGCACCCTGTGGAATTTATGTGGTAGCTTCACGTTTTTAGGGTGCACAGAGCGGCGGTGGCGTGCGTGAAACACAGCAGCGTGGTTCATGTGAAATGTGCAGCCCCTTAATGTTCGTTTGGGACAAAAAGGCGAATGTTTTGCGCCTCCTCGGACTCTGAGTCCTCAGGCTCAGTCATGGTGATGGTATGAGGAGGTGTGGGCAGGAAGGAATGACTGTAGGCTGAGAGACGGACAGACGGACAGACAGACAGAAATCTGTTAGATGTCACAGCAATTTTCTCAATTATTTTTTCCTTTTATTTGTTTTTGTGCTCATAGTTTTTTGGGGTTTGGCAGTGAGAGCTTGTGTTTCCTGCTGCTTTTAAAGAGGTAGTTAGAAGGAGCTGAATGGAAAACTGTCTTTGGCTTCGACGCTCTCAGTATGAAACAGGCATCCGAAACAACAGCGAGACCTAAAGCAGCTATGATCGACTCATTGACATTTTGAATTCTGTTTTAAATATTGTCTATTCTCTGCCTCCTTGTTGTCAGCAGAATAAAGGTGTGAACTCAGTTGAAGCTCAGTAGCAATGAGTCCGTCGTTCTTCACGGATGTTGAAGAGCGAGGAAAAGGTTTTGGAAGAATCAAGAGATTCTGAACTGGATCCGAGGGCCGGATCTCGTGTTGCGCTTCAGGTAGCGGCCGCGGCTTCGCGTCCTGATCTCACCTGCTGCAGCTTAAGCTCCGGCAGAAAGTCGGCGGTCTGGTTTTGTGAGTCTCTGCAGTAGCGTGACTCTGCTGTCTCTCTGCAGAAAGACAAACTGAAGTCACACTGAGGGAATAACACGGCCTCCTGCAGGCTGCCCGCGATCTGGATGCTGATTTCCATCAACACACCCTGGAAATGGTTGCGTCATTTTCTCAGAATCCTGCGAGTATTATAGAACAAAGCAAAAAAAAAAAAAAAAGCTGCGAACAGGCCTCATGAAGCCCTGCACCTTTTTTTATTTAATGCTTATTTACAATGCAAACGAGAGAGAACAGTAGAGGAGGGAGGGAGGAAAACAGGAAAGTCTGACTTGAGCTCCACATGTGGCGCTGCTCTCTCCGCGAGGCCTGACTCCACATGCTGCTGTAGGAAAATAAAGAGGAGGCCTGTGCGGATGGAGGGTGGGAAGCAGAAGCAGAGGGAGGAGGGAGCGAGAGGAGGAATCCATTTTGCAGCGGAGCATCCTTTGAAATGTGAAACGCGAGATTTTCCTACTCGACTGTCTTCGGACGGGCAGAGAGGAAGAGGGAGGGAGGGAGGGAGGGAGGGAGAGGAACAAAAAGAAGGAAAGACGGGAGCTGAATGTGGGCGACGGATGGAAAGAAAGAGGCGAAGCGTCATGTGTGATGAATTCCCTCCACAATTTAGCAAAATCTGAAATGTTTTGTTGCCAATTAAGGAGATAAATTTAGAGAGTTGTAGTATGAAAGGCCCTAAACTTGTGATGCAGCAGGAGAATGATCTGCTGAATGTGAAGGCAGAATCCACTTCAGAGCAGCATCCCTGAAATGTGGAACTAGTTCCTCTGGTTTCTGGTGGAAAGGCCTGTAGGCCCTTCTTCCCACCCAAACATCGGCTCTATTCAACGTTTACTGAAGCCACATACCTTTGTTGCTGCTGCTGGGGGGCAGAAATGAAGTGTGGCCACTTCTGACCAACCTGTCTGTGGTCATGTGGTTAAACACAAATTCAGGAAATATGCAGCACGCACGTTATGACAGAGAGGTGGACAAGGCGAACATCTGGCTCAATATTGTGCTTTAAGTTGATTTTTCCAAACGTGTATGTAAGTACAGTATACCCTTGTTTTTCACGGGGGTTACGTTCCAAAAAGAACCCGTGATAGGCAAAATCTGTGAAGTAGAAACTTTTATTTATTTTTTTTTACAATTATTATACAATTAAATACTCTATTATACATTTTTAAAAAAAAGAACAAACCATTTTACAGGCTCAAGCATTTGTTTCACAAATAAAAGTACTTTAGAAACGTTTTTTTTTTAACAAATAACTTCTGTACTGTGCTGTCAAATAATAATTTTAATCATCGATGTGAACAGAAGGCTTCAAATTGCGGAGATTAGCACCGCCCACCGCGACCCGAGTGATTGGATTAAACTGGAGAAAATTAAAAATGATTATGAAAAAAATACAAAGTACAGTTGGACAAATAGTGACTCAGGTGTATTTCACTGCTCTTCAGACTGAGCCGCTGCATCCTGACTCCGCTCTGCAGTGTTTTCTTCTTTTGGTGCAGGTGTGTTTGTTCGGGAGAAGAACACAGTGATCGGCAAAACTCCAAATTACAAGAGAATTTGCACGTACGTGATGTAAATTTGGCGAGCTGTTTTACGTACGTGTTCATATTAAACTGCAACGTTATTGACGCACAGGTAGAGAAGAAGCGGAGTGACTTTTTAGCCAATCAGAATGCAGAACACAATGCACGATGCAAATCCGTGAAGTAGCGAAACCGTGAAAAATAAACCTCGTTATAGCGAGGGATCACTGTACCTATGAATATGCATCAAGGTAAAAACATAAGACCGACAGCTGTTTTTGAGACGGATCCTTTAAACTCGAGCCGGACATTTTTACAGTGCAGAAATAAACCCTGATGGACCGACGACGTGAAGCTGAATCACTGCAAACTTTGACATTTCTGCAGCTTCGTCTGACTTGTGAGCTGAACCGCCGGTCCAGCTCTGCCCGAAAGCCTTTCATAAATATGTCAGTTTTATGCCAAAAAGTCCCGTTGTGACTAATTTAGAAGATGAAGATGAAACATTTAAACACAATAAATTAATTTGGTAACACTTTAAAAAGAGAAGAAGGAAGAATTAATTATCAGTCATTTCAGGTAAAGTCACAGCACTTAAGATGACAAAAATGTCAAATATTCAGGCAATAAAGTTTCCAATAATCAATTTTTAATCAATATTTAGATTGATTTCCCTGAGATTAGCTCTAAATTACATCGTTCTGTCCAGGAAATGTCTTCAGTGATTATTAGGATTTCACAAACCTGTAAAATAAACTTCTCATTCTCGGTTTAAGTTAAGTGTTTTCCAGGTTTTAGAGACAACAATGGGCGTGTTGGAGGCTAAATGTGGTTAAACCCTGCAGGCGACCCTGCTGCTGCTCATCACATCTGCCCACAGAAACTTTAAGATGACTTTCAAAACTTTTCAGTTTTCAAAGATTGAAAGAAGAGAAAGTGAAGCGGAGAGCGGCATCACATGAGTCGTCCTCTCTCGGCCCTCTGTCTGCTCTGTTGTGAGGCCGTTGGGCCTGGTTGCCATGGAGAGGCATCCCATTAGCCTATTATGGGCTGGCAGCGGTGTGCTGAGCTGTGATTGGCTCTCAGAGGCCAGTGCATGTTTGAGGAGAAGAGAGAAGCTGCTCTGTGTTTCTGTCTGAGAAAGTTCATTTCATCCTTCTTTACTTCCTTCCTTCCTTCCCTCCATCCTCACTTCCTCTGAGGGAAAGTGTCCTACAGTTAGACCTCCCTCCTTCCCTCCCTCCTCTCGTCTATTTTTCCCTCCCTCCCTCCTGAGAGTTTACATGAATTGTTTGTTGTTTGATAGATGAGTGAAAGCTCAACTGTGACTGACTCAACAGCGCCCCTGTGGTGATGTACTGGAACTGCATGCAGGCAGACATGGAGGAAGAGGGTCACATGAGTACTTTGTACTGTTCTTGCTACTCTTTGTGGTACTTCTTATACTGCTACTGTCGCACTTACTGCTGCTCACACTTGTGATTGCAGTAGTCGTGAACTAGAGAGTACTGCTTGTTTCTGTGGGCCAAATACACGTGTAGTCTGCTGTGTGTACTTTGTTTAACAAGTACTAAAGTACACAACATACAAAGAGCTGGACGAGTGAGGGGTCAGCGGGGGCCAGCAGCGCTTTTTTGCCTCAGGGCCCCTAGAAAGTTGATCCACGCATGAAAATACTACAACTACTACTGTTACAAGTGTCACTGTGACTGGTACTACAACTGAGTGTAGAATTAGAAGAATACAGTACTGCAACTCCAAGCAAGTACTGCTGTATTGTTACTACTGTTACTACCGCTGTAAGTGTATTTTTAAGTCTTATCAGATGGGAGGCCGCTCATAGCTAACGCTTCTCCTTCTGTGACATAAATATTCTTTGTACTAGTTTCCAACAAGTTATACTATAAAAGTACTCTTAGTGCTAGTGTTTTTGATTAGTCTATGATTTTTTTTAATTTCTCATGCGTGATCAATTCTGATTTTATTTATTTGGATCGGCAGGAGATTCTGGCACAGTTTTTATAAATTCCACCAAAACAATACTACGGCTATCAGCACTGGTACTGTTACTGCTACTACACACAGTATACTGCAATAAATGTTGTTAAGCAATTAAATATGATGGACTACAGTGTTTTGGTCTAAATTTATCTTTGTGTTTTCTGTGTGTGCGCGCGTGCATGTGTGTGTGCGTGTGTGTGTGTGTGTGTACACTGATATGTTGAGTTGAGCAGCTGTTCACGACTCAAACGTCTCACACACACACACACACACACACACACACACGCAGCAGGATTGTGTCTCTGCTGACTCGGCATGTTTCCTGCTCTCTGATTGGTCGGTTCTGGGGTCACAGTACAGTTTGGGCCAAGAAGACTTTGCTCTCTTGTTGTTCGTCTCCTCCTCTGTTTCCCTTCGCTGCTCTGATTGGTTAATGAACAGCTTCCTGTCAGCTGGTCCCAGATCTGCTGACTTGGTCACTCTGTCAGGACCTCTTATGGGCGTCCAGCCTGCTGCCTGTTGGGTCCTATTAATAGATGATAACATCCAATCCCACCACCCTCTCCTGCTCCCTCACCTCCTGTATCTTTCCTTTCTCCTCTCACTTCCTCTCCTTCACTCTTTTCTTTCCTTCCTTCCCTCCTTCCTTTAATGTCCTCTCTTTGTCTCCTCTCTCCTGCTCCCTTTCCCCTCATCTCCTTGTTTCCTCTCCTCTTGCTTCTTTCCTTATTCATCCCCTTTTTCCACCTCCAAAGGGTCCTCCTCTCGTCTTTGACTCTCTTTGTCTCCTTTCTTCTTTCCTTTCCTTCTGTCTCTCTTTCTGTCTCCTTTCCTTTTTTCCTCTCCTCTCCTCTTTGAACTTCTGTAAACTGACACCTTCACTACCGTGACATGCGACCTAGCTGAATGACCTTCACACACACACACACACACACACACACACACACACACACACACACACACACACACTAAAATAACTAAACACATGCTAACAGCCTGCACACTTTCTCACACGTCTCGTGAAACTTAAACTAAAACACACACACTCACAAACACTCGATCAACACATTTACACGTATGAGCAACACACACACATCAAGCAACTACATCTGACCTAAGACACAGCTGAAGGAGCTGACCTTGTGGAGGAAGAGGAGGGATGAGATCTCCATCCTTCTCCTCCTCTTCAACAGCCAGGTGTACAGAAACAGGTGACTAACAGAAGGAACGTCTTTGTAACTCCTCCTCATTGTGCAGCTGGTTATCTGAAATCATCTTGCTCTCCTCCTGCTTTCTTCTCCTTCCCTGTCTCCTTTTTTTTACCTCCTTTAACTATAAATGAGTGAATGAGACGCTCAAGAAGCCTGAAAAGTTGGAAGCGTATCAATAACAAATCAGCTGTTTCTCAACCAATGGCGTTTCTTCGACATTGTTGTCACAGCAACAGGAGAGCGACAACTTCCTGCTGTGACCTCAGGGCTTCCTCCTCCCTCCGCCAGCCTTATAAGGCAGTCGAACTGCTGTGTGTGTAATTATGTGATGACTTGCATGTGTGTGTGTGCGTGCGCGTGTGTGTGCGTGTGTGTGTGTGTGTGCGTGTGTGGTCAGATCACGGAAATCATTTCAGTGATCTTAAACGCAGTCTCACTTCTTCCTCACACTCCCAGAATCCATTGCTTTTTACCCACAAATCCCTGCAGTTCACCTCTCCAACAGCTGTCTGTCAGCGTGACAAAACTTCTCATGTGATTTCAGCACATTTGTGTGGAGGATGTGTGAGCCTGGATACCTGAGACAGCTTCAGGTGCTTCTCCGTTAACGCCTGAACAAACAGCTCGAAAACGCGACTCATGGTTGGTGAAACTAACCTCTGACTCTTCGTCCTCCTCTCAGACATATGAAGATTCATGAAAAGGACCCGGCCAGCGGTCTGCTTCCCGTCAGCCCCCCCTCGCCCACCAAACGCCGCCGTCCATCTGTCAAGAGGAGGCAGGAGGAGGAGAACGGAGAGGAGCCGCCCAGCAAGAAGGTAGTGAAAGCTCGTTTCCTGGACGTCACACGCTTTGACACAAGTAACAGAGAGAGGTGTGGTGATGTTGGTGTGTTAATGTGTGTGTGTGTGTGTGTGTGTGTGTGTGTTTTTAGGTGGTGGAGGACGCGGCGGCGGAGGAGTCGTCAGGGGCGGTCCGTGGAGCAGAGGAGGAGCTGCTGCCCTGTCCAATCTGCTTCAAGACCTACAGCTCCAGACTGGAGCTGGACGCACACATGGACACACACCCCGACACCGCACTGAGGTACACACACACACACACACACACACACACACTCTCCCAGAATTCCTTGCAGTGTTTCTCCCATCGAGGTTCTGTTGAATTCGTCAATATGATCGATTATTTCACTGGCTGACAGTTTGTCATATTTCATAGTGAAGTACACCTTTGAGGTACTTTCAATGAGGATTGCTACTTATTATACTGATACTGATACTGTAAAATAATTATACTACTATATAATACTGAAAGCTACAAATATTGTAATTTGTACTCCACTACATTTATTTGACACTTCTGGTCACTTTTTTACATAAAAAGCTTACATGATATGATGCAGTACTTTTGATACTTAAACTACATTTTGAATGGAGGGCTTTTACTTCTCACGGAGTATTTGTAGACTACAGTACTTCTACATTTACTGAAGTAAAGGATCTGAGTACTTTTTCCACTGCTGGTTGTAATAAAACCTTTCCAGTCTTTGTGCTAAGCTAAGCTAAGCTAAGCTAAGCTAACCGGCTGCTGGCTTTGGCTTTCTTTTAAACGCACAGATGTGAGAGTGGCATCATTCTTCTCGTCCAACTCTCCAGAAGAAAAGCGAATATTCCCAAAATATCCAAACTACTTCATTCAGTGACAAACAGCTGCTGCTTCGAGCTTCTCCGAGTAACGTTTTAGAAATTTATCAAAGTTGAGATGAATCTCAACCGGCTTCGTCTTCCCTCCTCGACTAATTAGCAGGCAGGGAGTCAAACAGGGAGGGAGGAGAGGATGAAAGAAGAAGAAGGGAGGAGGAGGAGGAGGAGGGAGGGATGGAAGAGACGGGACTAAATCAGTCATTAGGAGATAAAAAAGGTGGAGGAGGGATAAAATGGAGAAAGACGGAAATGAGGGTCAGCTTAAAGAAGAGGGGGAAGATGGACGGATGGATGGATAATAAGAGGGGGGGGGGGTAATAAGTCACCACTGAGCTAGAGAGAGGTAGAGAACCACAGAGAGAGAGAGAGAGAGAGAGAGAGAACAACTTAATAAGTCACAGAGAGGAGGAGGAGGAGGAGGAGGAGGAGGTGGAGGTTTCAGGACGCGCTCGGCTGGACCTTGTTGCCATGACTACACCCCCACCCATCCTAAAGAAAAAGACAGTCTGCCACCATGGTGACACAACTCCTAACGAACCCCCTCACACACACACACACACACACACGCTGTTTCAAAGTTTGAAGCGTGTTTATTGTGTTTTCATGGAGGAAAAAGATGGAGGAGGAGTGAAGAAGAAAGAAGAGATTGGAGGGGGTGGAGAATAAGAAAAAAGAAGGAAAGACAGAAAGGAAGAAAAGGAAGGAGGACGGAGAGATGAAGTTTGTCCGTGAGGAAGAAAAAGAAACAGAACAAATAAAAAGAGGGAGAGAGGAAGAGTGCGGCAGGCTGAGCTCGTTATGGAGGAAGGCAGGAATATTTAGCTGTAAATCCTCACTAATCAGCCTGTAAGAGGATCGACTGAACTGGAGGGATGGAGGGATGGAGAGAGGGAGAGAAAGGTAGTTTAACTGACCAGCAGGAAGATGGAGGGATGGAGAAGAGACATATTAGTTCAGCCGTCTTTATTCTTATTTATTATTCCAGCGTCACAGGAGTGTGATGATGATGAGTCTGATGAAGAGTCTCAGCGTTCTGTTTGACACGACGGACGCTTCAACACTTCATCTCACAGCGCTGGGAAACATTCAGGATTTTTTCTGACTTTAAATTAAAAGAAACACACACACACACACACACACACACACACACACACACACACACACAGCCTCTCTGGGATTAGCCTCAAACACCAGTGTGACACACACATACATACAGGAGCAGGCCAGGAGCAGACGACGGGGAGGAGGAGAGAAAGATGAAAGAGGTGGAGGAGGAGGAGGAGGAGGAGGGATGGAACAGAAGGAGGAAGAGGAGTGATGGGGATGAGACAGAGGGAGGTGGAGAGTTCAACAAGTGCTGGTCCACATATGGTCCACAGTGTTTCTCCTCTCCCGCCCCCCAAAAATCCTCTGACAACGTGTGCGAGGGGATTACACACAGCTTACACACACACACACACACACACACACACAGAGGATGTGAAGGAGTGTGTGACTGTGGCAGACACTGAGCAGCTGTCCTCTCAGTGCTTAACAAGAGCAGGACCATCACTGCCACCAGGGGTTATCTCACACACACACACACACACACACACACACACACACACACACACACAGAGATTTGCCGGTTAAAGAGAGTATTTTATTTTGAAAAGCTCCCGCTGGTGTTGGTAGATGGTATCAAACTGCTGATGAAGTTCCCTCGTTGTGTGTTCGTAGGTGTGATCTCTGCTGCCTCTCTTTCCGAACCCACCGTGGTTTGCTGCGTCACAATGCGGGGGTTCACAAGCTGCTCCCCCAAGACCCCAGCGGCCGCCCCTTCATCCAGAACAACCCCTCCATCCCCACCGGCTTCAACGACCTGGCCTTCATCGACTTCTCCTGCAAGAAGTTTGCTCACATCGCTCAGGTACCAGCGCAGCACCATTCCACCCACCACACATCTGGATTCAGGTTTCGGTGTGTGATCAGCTCTTTCTTTCCCCGCAGGTCTGGTGCGAGACAAACCTTCGTCGCTGTATCAGTAAGTTCCATCGGTTCGTGTGTGATTGTTGCGACAAGGCGTTCCCCCTTCGCTCTGCCCTGGACCTGCACAAAACCACCTCCCACCCTGAAAAACCAACCGCTGACACACAGGAAGTGGAGGACGAGGCAGAAAACGGCGTCGAGAACGACCGTCAGGATGTTGAGGAAGAAGCCGTGCCCTCAGAGCAGGCTAGCTTCCTGGAAGGACTGGGTCTCCAGCACATCTCCAAGGTAAGCTTTGGAAGTACAGCTGAATGTGTGAATCAGGGGTTTGCTAATCACCTCAAAAGAGGAGGATGGAAGAAATAAATGTAGGTAAACTCATCAAGGTTGCAGTGATGTTAAAGACACAAGGAATGCTGTAATGCTGCCCTCTAACTGTCCTCTGATGGATCCTGTCTGCATTTCTCAGGTGAAGTCTGGTCCCACAGACGATGAGATTCATCAGGCCCACCTGGACAGCATCAAGGTGATCCACGTGGAGCCGCCATCCTCCAGCCTTCCTCAGGAACCGGCCTCAGGCTACCTGTCCGGAGGTCTGGGGCTGACTCTGGGGCTGGGTGTGGGTGGTTTGGCGGCCCTCAGCATCCCCCTGCTAGAGGGCACGGGCTCTGCCTCAGCCCTGCAGGGCCTCTCCCAGAGAGAGGCCCTGAACCTGCTCTCCCTGCAGCCCTTCCAGACCGGCTTCCTCCTGCAGCCTGATGGAGGCGCTGCAACAGGTAGTGCGGCCTCATCTGGAGTCAAACCTGGAGAGGCAGGCGGAGCGGGGATCATGGAGCTGGCGGACATCCAGCAGATCCTCAAAGTGGCGAGTGCAGCGCCGAATCAGATGGGACTGACCCTCCCACCTCTGGCCAAAGCTCCGGGATTTGCCGGAGGTCATGGTGGGTGTCGGCTTGAGCTGGATGTTCTTTTAATTGTCTGTCAATCAATCAATCAATCAATCAGTTGCTTTCTTAAAGACACCTAATGGTTGTATTAAAAAAACAATAGACTGCATGTGACTCAACAGCTCTGGTTCTTCCTCCTCCAGGTCAAGTCCAGGGTCAGAAGGCGATGCCTCCATTGAAACCAAAACCTCCCATCACCCCTCGCTCCAGCCTCACGGCGACAACTCCTCCCCCCCTCCAGAGCTCCCAGCAGGCCTCACTGGGCTGCATCAGCCCCAGCCTGCCACCTCCCAATCCGACTCTCTTCAAAACACCCTCGTCATCGTCTTCATCCTCCTCTTCAGCTGGCAACGGAGGTCAGTTGGATGCAGAGTTTATGGGTGACGCTCACACGCCTTTGTCTGATTCGCCGCCAGCTGCTACCACAGCTGTACATGAGGAGGCGGTGCTTAGCGGGCGAAAGCCAGGTACCAAAGGGGGAAACAACGCCAACGCCGGCTCTGCTAAAGGTTCTTTCCCGTGCCGATTCTGCGACCAGGTGTTCGCCTTCTCCGGCGTCCTGCAGGCTCACATGCGCTTCCACCTTGGCATCCTTCCCCACCAATGCAACATCTGTGATTACGTGGCTCCAGACAAAGCCACGCTGATCCGACACCTGCGGACACACAGTGGCGAGCGACCCTATGTCTGCCGGGTGTGCCATTATCCTTTCACTGTCAAGGCCAACTGCGAACGCCACCTCAGGAAGAAGCACGCCAAGACCTCAAGGAAGGACATCGAGAAAAACATCAAGTACGTCACCTCCACCACCACAGCGAATATCGCCGCAGCAATCACCGCTGCAACGACCACCACCCAGGATGCGGAGACGGGCTGCACCGGAGCTGAGACAGCGTGCCGGTTCTGTGGCGAGGACCTGAAGACGTACCGGGCGCTGCAGATCCACCTGCGTACACACAACGGCTGCCAGAGGAAGCCATTCGAGTGCCGGCGCTGTGGTGCCGCCTTCCTGGCCAAGCGCAACTGCATCCACCACCTGCTCAAACAGCACCCCGAGGTGCAGGAGAGAGAGATCGAAGAGCATATTGCCACCGTGCCTGCCGCTACCGTCGCCTCCGGTCGAGCTGCTGCGGCGAATCAGATGGTGCTGAATGGGGTCAGTCAGCCTCCAATCCAGGCGCTCCAATCAGTGAAGGTGGAGGAGCTGGCTAACGTGATTTATACTGCAGAACTGGACCAGCCGCTGGACTTCTCTGCCACGGGTCGTGGATCCGGCAGCCAAGTGGGGTCTTCTGGGGTCAAACTGGAGACCGTCTCCCCCAGCTTCGACTGCTCCGTCATGGACCAGCCCATTGATCTGTCCATCCCCAGCAAGAGGCAGAGGAGGGAGGCGGCGAGCGCCGGAGAGAAGAGGGAGATCAAGACGGAGCAGAGCGGCAGCAGCATCGTGGAGCAGCAGCAGGCTCTGGCTTCGTCCAAGGAGGAGAAGACGGCAAGCACCCTGCCTCCTCTACACCCTCACCCCCAACTCGGCTGTTACCAGCTCCCCCCCGGCTCCACCCCTCCCCCTACCTCCCTCCCCAACCTCAGCAACTCTACACGAGCCCAGCGCCTCAAGCCCCTGCTCCCCAAACCGGCCTCCTCCACCTCGTCCTCACCCTCCACAGCCCTGAAGGAGCTGCCTCCTCTGGCCTCCATCGCTCAGATCATCCACTCTGTCTCTGGAGCTCCAGACCTGCTGAAGAGAGAGGCAGCCACGCTGGAGGGCAAACCCCAGGCGGCCATCACATCCTCTCAGGCCGACTCTGCCGCCGACGCCACAGGAGCCTCCGCCGCTCCGGAGACGCAAAGTGACGACACGTCTGAAGGGTCCTCCAGGTGTGTGACTTCACCCATAACCTGAAGAGTCATCAAGATATGAAATATGTTTTCTGTTCTCTCAAAGCTGCAAAGAAAGCTTGAGAAAATAAGCTTTGATCATTTACTGCTAACAGATTTGAATTTAATGGCAAAGAAGCCTTCACACTGATACTGGGTTTGGAAAAGAAAGCAAATTAAAGATGTCACCTTGGACTCTGATGAACATTTTTTAGTGTTTTAACACATTTTTTTAGTCTCAATCATCAATTGATTAATGAAAATTAATGAATAAGTTAATCAAAAATATAATAATCACCCTTGTTTTGATAGATTACCTGAGACACTGAGAATGATATTTAATTTTATGCAAATGCCCTCTTAACTGAGTTGTTTCATAGTTTGTAATATCTCATCAGCACTTTTTTCTTCAGCACTGCTATTGATCAGTTGAACACAGCTCCTTGTCAATCAAACATAATCTCGGCGTTTGACCTCAAACAGTCATCTGACAGAATATCTGACAAAGATTCAAAAGCAAATTTTGTTTGGAAACTTCGAACAAGCATCTACCATGGCGCCATTATCAGTTCTGCCACCAGATGGCGCCAAAGTAAAGGAAATAAAATGTAAACGTGCCATCCTCGTCCTCTCTGTCCAGCAGGAAGCGCTCCAGGAAGAAGCCTGCTGCCCTGGCGGTGAAGGAGAAGGCCGTGAGCGGCGGCGGCGGCGGCATCGACCTGGAGTCAAGCGGGGAGTTCGCCAGCGTGGAGAAGATGCTGGCCACCACAGACGCCAACAAGTTCAGCACCTACCTGCAGACCGGAGCCTCAGACCTGGCAGGAAAGAGAGGTAGGAGGAGGGACACCTTACGCGCCGTTTGAGTGGAAAACAAAACATGAGGATGATGCACTGAAGCTTAATTCAAAACCCTCCCTGTGAACAGATGTAGACAGAGCAGGTGGAGGAGAGGAGAAGGAGGGAGGAGCGAAGGAGGAGGCGAAGACCGCGGCCTCGGCCGTGGTGCCGCAGTCCAAAGGAAAGAAGAATGCCTACTCCAACTCTGTCCAGAAGATGACCTGCCCCTTCTGCCCCCGAGTGTTCCCCTGGGCCAGCTCTCTGCAGAGACACATGCTGACACACACCGGTAACGCACACACACACACACACACACACACACACACACACACACACACACACACACACACTCACAAATAAAGTGAATAAAAACTTGAATCCAGAGAAAATAAAAGTGCTGAGACATCCGTCTGCTCACCTCAGTCCTTCGTCCTTCTTCAGGCCAGAAGCCGTTCCCCTGTCCCAAGTGCGATGCCTTTTTCTCCACCAAGTCAAACTGTGAGCGCCACCTGCTGAGGAAACACGGCGTGACTCACCGCACGCTGCGACGCAACGGCGCCCTCGCCAGGAAAGATGGAGATGAAGGATCGCACGAGAGCGCAGGTCAGAAACAAAAACATCCAAACTTTATAGTCACAGAGTTTCAATGTGGAGGAAGAGATCCAGCATGTTTGGGCTTTTCAGACCTTTTTTTTTACCAACAAATCAGATTTTAATCACCAGTATTAATTCTTCTTATTTATCTTAATTGGCTGTATAAATAAAGTTATATGAAATGTGTTATTATCTCTAACTCTGTACTCTGACAGAGGAATTCCACTTAAAGTTTCTGACATGATTAACAGGAAAGACGTTGCTCTTTGTTACTAACCAGGAAGTGACCTTGTGACTCTTTCTATTCACCTGGGAACCACTCACCTGTGTGTTTGTCACTGTATTGATTGGTCGTATTGATCGCGTTGTGTTGTGCCACAGAGAGTCAGTCAGAGACGGAGCAGGTAGCGCCAGAGGCACAAGATCTGAGCGCCGCCGCAGACTCGGCCCCCGCCCCCGTCGCGGATAACCCCGCGCCCTCCAAACAACAAGAGGCGGGGCCAACAACACCAAGCGCCACCCACGGTTAGTGATGAGAGTCAAGTAGAACTGACGCCGCTGGTTCAATCGAGAAAATAATCTGCTGAGTAATCAATAATGAAAGTAATCATGTTGATATGTTTGTTGTTGCCTTGACACACACCTGGCATGTAAAGGTGTTCAAATATGCTGTCAAGGTGGAGGCGACGGATCAGTCAAAGCTTTTATCACATTTCCTGTTGTGCCCAGACATAAAACGTATGAATGTGTGAGGAAAAGTAAAAAAACACGTTTACAATTTTGAAAGGTTTTTTGATCATTAGTGGATATTAGATGTCACATCAGCTGTTTGTGCTGCAGAACCTTTTAAAAGAGCTGCACACAGTTTGCTGACACTGACAGACGTTGGTTTGTGCTGCAGGTTGCAGTCCAGCTGCCGGCGGTGCAGAGCAGCAGGAGACCGAAACCACGGAGCAGCCGGACCAGCAGGGGGCGCCAGAGAGCAAGGCAGCACAGGGGAAACAGCCTCCACAGAGCAGCGGCACTAAGGTGAGGCTACCTGAGCTTTCCTTCAGTGTGTTCGCATGCATCAGGTTACTCAGAGAACATGTTTACACACGCTGTGCCGACACGCAGCAGGTCAGTGATCAGATCTGTCCCCGACACCAGATGGCGTTCATATTTTAGCTGTTTAAATGACACGGCGTCCTGATTCCTGCGCCGGAAACGGATTTATTTCAACATTTAGAGGACACACAGCGTTCGGTTCAGTGTGTGATGGATGCATCTCTGCATGTGATGATGTTTCCTTTCCTGCCTGCACGCTGCTGTACGTTCCCCGTCTGCAGTCTTCCTGAGAAATTCACGTCCAAGAAATGATCTTTCTTCAGGAGGAATGTTATCTGGCGCCTGATAACAGAAACCATGATACATAAGAAACCACCTCAGCAGCTGTATGTTAGCTACGGCTCGTATTAATGCACTGCTAGTCAACGAAGAGCAGACCTGAAACACAAGAACAGGTTCCTCAAGTCAACCTGAAAGACTGTTGATGGACTTTGAAGCATAACAATAACTGTGTGTGTGTGTGTGTGTGTGTGTGTGTGTGTGTGTGTGCCAGAGAGTTCATAGATCATCACATACAGAGAACGCTGTCCCTGAATGACTTTTTATTTGATAATAAAAGTCCTTTGGAGACCTTTGACTGGACGAACATTTAGACCAATCAGACTGTCAGTACGTTCACTCAGAGCTGATGTCATCTCTCTGTCAGGTGGAGAGCGCAGACGATGACGATTGCCATAGCAACAAAAGTCTGGACCTGAACTTCGGCAAAAAGCTGATCGACTTCAAGCTCTCCACGTCCTCCGACCCTGCTCAGGAAGAAACACCCTCCCAGCCTTCATCCTCCTCTAACTCCTCATCCTCCACATCCTCTACCTCTGCTCCCCAAGCAGCAACAGAGAGCCAAGAGAAGGAGAAAAGTGCTACAACCTCCTCCTCCTCCTCCTCCTCCTCCTGCAGCAGCCCTGTGGTGAAGCAGCAGCCAGAGTACAAACATGTGTGCCGAGTGTGTAAGAAGAGCTTCCGCTACGCCACCACCCTCGCTCGCCACGAGAGGGCGCACCTCTCCGAGGAGACGCCGACCGCGGCGCCGGTGGAGGAGAGCCTGTCGGCGAAAGAGGAGGCGATGGAGAGCAACGCCGCCAAGTCGACAGAGGAAGAGAAAGAGGAGGAGCAGAAGAAGGAGGCAGAGATGGAGGAGGAGGAAGGAGGAGTGAGAGGAGGTGAGAGTGAGGGGGGAGAGAGTGGGGAGTCGGAGGAAGAGGAGAAGGAGAAGGAGGAGAGAAGCGACGAGGAGGCGTCAGAACCAAAGAGTTTAGAGGGAGGAGAGGCGTCAGGAAGACGAGTAGACAAGAGGAAGAAGATCTGTAACGTCTGCGGCAAAAGATTCTGGTCTCTGCAGGACCTGACCCGACACATGAGGTCACACACAGGTATTTCATCCATCCACTCACCTGGACTCACCTTCTGACTTCTGTTCTCTAGTTTTAATGTGCTTTTATTTCCATCTTTGCGTTTCATTGATGTTTGCTTCCTGGCTGTTCCATGTATAAATCCGTCCTCCCTCTGTGCCCTTCCAGGTGAGCGGCCCTACCAGTGTCAAACCTGCGAGAGGACTTTCACCTTGAAACACAGCCTGGTCCGCCACCAAAGGATCCACCTGAAGCCCCGCGGAGCCGACGGAGCCTCGGCCGGGAACGACGACGCCAGCGAGGACGGAGACTCCTGCGCCCCGACCCCGACCTCCACCTGCCCGCCGTCCGAGAATGAGAGCGAGTGCGGCAGCGGCGCCGCGGGGGTCAAGGAGCTGGAGGATGAGGACGTTAAAGAGGAGGGCGAGGAGGGTGACGGAGCAGAATCGGCCTCGGCGGAGGAAGAAAGCCCTGCAAAACAGAGCGATGGCGTCGCGGATTCGGAACCACCAGCCGCCGTCACATCCGAAGAACCAGACGCTGAGCAAAAAACTGAACTTTCTGCAAACTCTGCTGACGCGACTCCCAGCCAACAAGCTACTGACACAAAGACGACTGCCGGCGACGACTCAGCCGGCGACCTGAAATCTACACCCGAATCAAACCTCTCCAAAGACTCCTCTCCACCACCCCCCAGCTCTCTGCCGGTGGAGCCCGCGGCAGCTGCCCCCGCAGAGGGCTTCATCCAGGGGCTGCTGGAGATCCATGCCAAGCCCCCTCTGGAGCACATCCTGCCCAACGGAGAGCCTCCTCTGGTGGGGGTAGACTGAGGAGAAACTCCGGCCGTCTCACGCTGTCTAAACCAACGCCACCACAGTGCCATACGACGGACAGACGCTACACCATTACTGATGATGATGATGATGCAAAAACCAGCCCGGAACACTTTTTTGATGGAAAGAAAGACGAAAACCTCGTTTTCTTGAAGTGCCTTACTACTAGTCCTACTTCTAAGAGATGTTTTTGCTATATCTTTATCTGCATTATTACGGAGGATGGATCTAATTTTTATAGCTTTTTATGGTGACAATGATTTGCATTACTATTTTTTTGTGCGGGGAATCTATATTTCAGCAATAAAAAGAATAAAGTTATGATTTATTATTGTTCTAGATTCTGTTTGAGAATTGACGATCAACTTAGGAGGCGCAGAGAGACAAAGACTGAGATGGACTGTCAGCATCTGCATGGATATTTCTGTATTTAAACCACACAGCAGAGACGGAGCGATCCAGTTTCCAGATCTGAACCGGGTTTGGATTTGAGAGCAGACTAGTCGGGGTGGGGAACTTGAATTGAAAGCCACAGCGGCTTCACAAAATGTACCAGCCGCTTCTCCTGCTCGACCGGCCGTTCAGATATTTTTGGATAAACCGACCTGGCGGCGGAGGCCGGGCGGACTCGGCTTCACCGGCAGGTGACTTCCGTCGGATCGTGATCGTCTCTCACTGTGTGACAAAGGAAGCTTTTTGTAACTGGAAAACACAGAAAGGCGGTGCTTCTGGCTCGCTTCACATCAATCCCCGTCTCTCAGCTGGCTCAGAAAACACATGAAACATTCACGAACTTGTCAAAGTCGCAAGTCGGTTAAGTCCTGAAAAGGGCAGATAGTGTCGATCAGTTTGGGTTCTTCGTGTTGTTGTTTTTTTAAACCCATCACACTATTGGTCCCTTTATCCCTCAATGCCACCTTGTGAGTTGGTTTGTGTGTTAATAATTTCTCATTCATAATCATTCTCAGTTGATTCCATGTGTGTACAGAGAGCTCAACATGTGGCACGTGATGCTAGAGTATTTTGTTTTTTGCGTGTGTGCGATTATCAGTGACGTTTAGGTGTCGGGAGGGGAATTCTTGACTTTTGTGGATTTTTTTTTATAACTGAACAAATCAATTTTTTGTTGTGTGTGTGCGAATGTGTGACTCCCACCTGTCTCTCATCATCGCCCCCTAGTGTTCATTTAGGGTTTATCACAGGGCCCTCAGCGTGCTAATGTATGTCGCCGCTAACATGTGACCCAGGTTCAGTTTACCTCAGCCTTTGCTTAACTGCAACCGTGAAAACAACAAATGATCAGCTCTGTAGGCAACCCTTTAAATCCTGTGTCTTCCTAAACAGGGCTAGCAGGGCTAATTCGTTGCTAGCCTGGTTTCCACTGTGGGCCAAGTCAGAGCTAGCTAGGGCTAACTCATTAGCGTGGCACGGCTAGCATGGCTAGCAAGGCTAACATGGTTAAGTTGTTCCTGGGTTAGCTTGCACAATGGCCCAAACAGAGCTAACTATGGCTAAGTCAGTATCAACTACAGTGTAAAATAGAGGTAGCAAAGGCTAAGTCTGGCCTGGTTTGTGTAATGACCCTTCATACAAACACAAGAAAAACTTGACTTACTCATTACCTTAGTCTCCACCACAGCTTTTAAAAGGGCTAATAGTAGCTAGCTGTAGCTATTAGCCTGTGTTGGCTAAACCAGCCACAGGGTCGAAGGGCTGAGACCAGACCAGACCAAACTGAACTGCTTTAATTTGGTTAATTTCTCTTGTATGGTGAGTTAGTGCTAGCTAGCTTGTGACATTACCCTGAGCTTCGCACAGTGGGCATCAACCACAGGCTGAAATCACATGCTAACTATGGCTAACTGACCAGAGCAGATAGGTTAACCAAGCTACCAATTAGATTGTTTAACTAGTTCGTTGTGGTCAGTTAGCTCTACCTAGATCTAACCGTTAGCCTGAGTTTGGTCAGTGGGCCCTAAGATATCAATAACAGGGTAAAAACACATGCTAGTAAGAGCTAACTGACCAGACCAGACTAGTTCATCAAGCTAACACATCGCATCATAGTTGGTTAACAGCATTTCTAGCAAATTACAGGTTTAGCTAGTCGTCTGTCAGTATTATCTTAGTATCTTGAGTTGGCCCTGGACCGCTTTAGTACTGTTTGTGCCTATTTAGCCCCGTCTTCTACGATGTGAAGTCCATAAGACGCCTTCTTGTTCCAGTCTATCGAGAGACAAGCAGAAGAGCTAATAAACTTTCATTTTTACGTGACATTTACTGCAGCTGCGTTGTTTGGAAACGCCGAACGCGAACAGTCAGACAGTGTGTTGACTTATCATCACCGAGGTTATCAGACATCGGAAGACACGTGGCTATGAATCTGACGTTAGAGACAATCAGTTGTAATTCTTAAATGGAGTTTTTAAGACTATATCCCACATTTAAATCGCAATAATTTCCAGAATGAGGTAGTCAACACGGTGAAAGGGATGGAAGGATGGATGGCTGGATGGATGGATGGATGGATGGGTAGGTTGGGGGTGGGTGAATGAACTGTATTACCCTGCTGCACACACAAACAGACACAAGTAAAAGGGCTAATTCCACCCCTTTGCACCAACCTAACCGGACATTTCCACCACAGGAAAGATCACTTATTGATCCTGATGTCGCGACCAGAGGGGACGGGTAGTGTGTGTGTGTGTCTTTCCTTGTCTTGTGTGAAGATCAATATAGCTAATTTTTCTTCTTGTACATTTTCGTTTCTGTTTTTTATATAAAGCAACCTCATAAACAAAACGAATCGAACCTCAGCGGCTCATAACGGAACTGTAAGGCAGCGACGGTCGGTCATTCAGTCGGTCAAAAAGCGAGAAACGTTGAACAACCACAGCTGAAGTGGCTGACCGGACGCTGCTGTCAACTGGCACTAACAACTTCCAAAACTACTACTACTACTACTTCTACTACTAGTACTACTACAGTGGAATATCGCGACACAATCAAGAGAGAGAGAGAGCGAGAGAGAGAGTTTCCACTGGTTTGTCTGAACTTCATGTCTCACCTGTAGATCCCTGCCCGACCCCTGACCGATCACACTGCAAAGAGTGAAGGGAGACAATTAAATGTGGATTTCTGCAGATTGAGCGTCTGTGCAATGAAAAAGCCTTTTCTGTCGTGTTTGGCACAGACTGGATCCCAGCACCGACTGGTCGTCAGCTAACGGGCTAACTGTCAACTTGCTTGCTAATGCGACAATAAGTTCATGCAACTCCCGTGAAGGTTTTTGTGACATTGATTCGTGACTCCCAGCGGCCACGTTGCTTCTGCAGAGCAGTTTATGCTCGAACTGAGGAGGGTTTTACAAAAAAGTAGACGATGCTACACAGCTAATAATCTACGATAGCGTCCTCTCCAGCTCCGACGTCAGCACTGTCAAAACACTTAGCTGTTGGTCAGTTTCAGCCAGGTAACAGTTAAAAATTTACAGGTACTTACTTGAGCAAATCCAAAATGTTTCTGTTTTGTGGATTTACAATCCAGTCCTCACTGAGGCTGCATGAAAAAATAACCAGGTGTAACGCTGACATCTGCTGGTGAAAGCAGGCAACTGCTGAACGGCTAATCTGCTAGTGGCCTTCACACAAAGAAAGCCCTTTTCATTAATGACTTACAGAATCATGAGATAAAGAGCACAAATTTTAAATGAAAATTATGATTTGAAAAATATTCCACATCTGTGAAGAAACTCTCTCCCTCTCAACTTTGTCAGCTCCACCTGTACACCTGTACATCCCTCTCCCTCGGGAATATGCGTTAATGTACGTCTGACTTTGTGTGTGTGTGCGTGTGTGTGTGTGTGCACGGCCATATGAATACTGGACTTCCATTCGAATGCACATAGACTGTTTTTAAATGTATTTATTTGGAGCCCAGGTGTGTGTGTGTGAGAGTGTGTGTGTGTGTGAGAGAGAGAGAGTGTCTGTAATGACTTGAGAAGAAGCCATGTATTAAAAAATATCACATTTATGCTGCAGAACTGTTTTGAGGAACTGATGGTTTGTGTCGTGGACTATCGGCTTGCCGTAGAGCGCGGCGGACCGGGTGCGAATCGGACTAGCAATAAGAATCCCTCTGAATCCAAAAAGCTTTATGTAGATCTCCTGTACAGTTGAGAACAGACGGTCTGGGTCTCGTGGTTCTGTTGTTGTTTATTTGTAGTTTGGCTGAGAAATGATTTCCTTGTTTATTTTTTCTCTATGAAATATAAATGCATATAAAACTGTGAAAATCCATTGTGTTCAGTTAAAGGGTGAGTTTTAGCTTAGGTTTTTTTTTTGCATGTTATTCTAATTTGTTTAATTATGGATGATTTCTCCTTTTTCCATCTCTTCTCGCGCCACACACACACACACACATAAATATATATATATATAAATATCAAAATATATATAATCTCGCTCTCAGGGTCTTTCACAAATCCATTACTCAAAATGCTTCATGTTCTTATTTCCTGAGTTGCAACCTGTTCTTTCCAGGTCCTGATTATTTTGTCTTTTTTTAAAATAATGATTCAGAACTGTCAATCACTACATTTAGCACTTGACTGTGAACTCGTCATCACCTGACAGAGAGACGACGTCTTTGGATTTTGGTGTTTTAAAGCCAGAGTGTGGTTGACGTGTTTGCTCCGTTCTGCCCTCTCGCTCGGACGTTTCTCGGTTTAACCCCGGTGTAACTTCCTGTCCTGGTCAGAGGTCAAAGGGAACGTCGGAGAGGAGATTTCAGACCTCCTCCAACACAAACACACATGGATGCTGGACCTCAATCAGAAAGTCATGTGGGAAATGTTTCGATTTCCCGTGGTTGTGTTTCCATCCTTCCTTCCATCCCCTCGTCTCCTCTCCTCCCCCCACTGTTAGCAAAACATGACAGTGTTTCACAAAGTCAAGAGATGTAAACCTGTTCTGTATTCAACCCAATAAGAAAAGCAATAAAGATTATATTAAGGAAAGGTGTGTGAATCACATGCTGTCGGTGGTTTGTCTTTCTTTCCGTCAGTCCATCTGCGTTCAGTCAGCACTTTAAAGGGTTAAACTTTAGTTTACAGGCCTCACAAATGTAGGAAATGCACTTTGACACAAGAACAGAGTGATTAATTATTGGCCAAAGAAAAAACTGGGATGAGAAAAGTCAAATTTAAACCAAAATCAATAATCCTTCATCATCAGTTTGTTGTTGGGAACTCTGCTGTGAACTGACTGAACGACTGGATTATACTGGCTGTTCACTGGAGCTGTAGCAACTGAACGGTGTCTTTTCATTTGAATTGGTGCAACATGACTGGGTGGCTCTGAGGAAACCTGTCAGACATCATTAGGATGGATGCACAGTGAAAACATGTTGAATCACATCATGTGTGAAAACACAGTGTCTCATAAAACTGACAAATCCAACATGTGATGGAGAGTTTCAGTAAAATGTCTTCATGGCCCAGAAATGAGCAAATCTTCTCTTTTTTTCTCCAAACATTCACAAACTGACATCCTGCAAGCACGATTTGAAAACTTTGACCCAAAACCAGCTTCCAGCCGACAATTAGCACAAAATAAAAACGAACAAAGATTATTTAGTCCCAAAGAATCAATAACATCATCCCCAAAAACTGCAAACTGATTAAAAACGTGTCTCCTGTGCTGAGATGAACTGTGTTTGAGTTTCCTGTCAGTCTAAAAGTACATTCAGTTCATTTGCTTTGATGCAGTTTAGTTGTAACTTCAACAAAACAGATTATTTCCATCATTTAAATGCTGAAGCACCAACATCTTGACAGAAAAGCCTTTTTAATTCAGTCTGTTCGAGCCAAAAGAAACACTGATGAACACATCATGTTAAACAGCTGATCTGTGAGCAACACACACACACACACACACACACACACACAGGTAGGCTGGGAGGTGACTTCCTCTAAATGACGAGGGGAGGAGCAACACTGATCCAGGTGATCAAGGTTCATTAGAACAGGGAGGGAATCCTGAAAGAGGAACTAAAGTGAAAGAGTTCAGACTCCATGTTGAGTGAACAGAGCAGACGGAGGAGAAGTGAAGCTGAAGCAGGTGAGTGTTAATCCAACGTTTCATGACTTTACTGTTCAAGTGTGAGTCAGTTTCCTTCCTGTGGACTGTAGAGGACACAAATGTTAGACTGTGTGAGAGAGAGACCATGTATGACCATGTATTAATCACACTGTGGGGACTCGCCGTCCTTATGGGGACAAAACGGAAGTCACTGTAATGCAAATCATTAACTTTTAGGGTGAAGACTTTGGTGAAGTTCAGGTTTAGGCAAGCAGTGGTCATGGTGATGGTTAGGATTAGTCTCCAGGAAATGATAAGTCATTTTAATGTCCCCAGAAATGATGGAAACATAATTGTGTGTGTGTGTCTTGATTCTTGTGTTCTGAGCTCACCGTCAGCGTCACTGTTTTACTCTCAGACTGACCTCAGATCAGAAAATGATGGAGGAAGAGGAGGACAGAGCCGAGTCTTCAGCATCCAGCTGTCTGTCTATGAAGAGTGACCGGTCCAAAGAACGTCCTCTGAACTTCAGCCTCCATGAACCTGGACCCTCAGACACAAAGTGAGAGAACTGCTATGAACTCATTTCTACGACTCACTTTGTGTGGAATAAAGCAGGTCTAAAGGAGAAAAGAAAGCTTGTAGTGGAACAGGTGTGTAGGCAGGAGGAGTTGTTAAGGGGGGCAAAAGCAGTTGGCCAGGCCAAACAGGGACAATGGTTGAATTGGGAAGGTGTTGAGAAGAGGAAACTTAGTTGGAGGGACCTGTGGAATATGGAGGAAGGCCGTATTAAATTTGATAGGGGTGACATACGATGTGTTGCCAACCCCGCAGAACCTGAGTCTCTGGGTACAGGGCGATCAATCGTGCCCACTCTGCTCAGGTACAGCAAGTTTAAAGCACATTTTGTCAGGTTGTAGAATTATCTTATCACAAGGCCGGTATACATGGCGGCATAATCAGGTGCTGAGAAGCTTAGCCGCAGGCATTGAGGAGAGAAGGAAGCAGGTGAATTCTGGAAGTTCTAGAAAGGAGAGGTTAGTTGTGCAGTTTGTTCGAGAGGGGGAGAAAAATAGAGCTGCTAAGTCAGGGAGAAGGCAGGTAGGTGGCTGTCTGGTAGGGGCTGATGATTGGCAAATGCAGGTCGACTTGGGAGGAAAGCTAGTTGTGCCCCAGGAAATAGTTTATAGTAATCTGAGGCCGGACATTGTCTTATGGTCCATGAGTAAAAAGACTGTGTTTTTTATTGAGCTAACAGTCCCTTGGGAAAATTCAGTGGAGGCAGCTTATGAAAGGAAGAAGACTAAGTATGCAGATTTAAAGACAGAATCTGAGCAGAGGGGATGGGGTGGGACATGCATGCCTAATCCGGCAGGAGAAGAGGTTGAAGTCTGAACAAGACACCTCTCCTCTGCTCTGCTTTCCCCGCCCCATCTTCCCGCTCTGCCAATTGGAAGAGATCCAGGAAGAGGAAGTGTAGATAAGGTGGGGGTGTGGCCAGCTAGAGTCTCTCTTTGGGACCATGTGGCCTGTTCAGGTGAGTTTGCGTTGTAAGATACAGAGTTGGCTTGTTTTTTTATCTTTTTGGTTGTTTTCCTGTTTTGTTTGCTTCTTGAAGGAAATATTAGAAGAGGCTGTTAAATCTAGTCTGTGGATTAGGCCTCCACCTTCAGCACCCTCTAAACTTTCTACCCCCTACCTGAACCAGGGTTTGTATTCCCACCCCACTTTTATTGGTGCAGTTGGTGAGAGGCAGGGGTAGATGATGGTAGTGCGGCAGTTGGCAGTTACATGTGGCATCTAGGCCTGTGCTAGCAATGTAGCAGCTAACAATAGCTAAAGCGGTGGTAGTATGATAGTATCTTAGCAGTTAGTATTGGCAGCCAGCAGTTAACACTAACAGTATAGGTGAATCTAGCTGTATTGTCTTCTTCTGTTCATTTTAGCAGTAGCGGTTAGCATTTATCATTAGCATTAGCTAAATGGTAGCATCAGAACTGTATTGTCTTCTTCTGTTCTTCTTAGCGGTTAGCATTAGCATTAGCTAAATGGTAGCATCAGTACTGGCCACTACCTGGAGCATCTCTGGGTCAGTTGAACGTGGCAGTGCTGTTTGGATTGTGTAGGAGCAGTGTGAACTGGCACGGTGGGGGGGGGGGTGACTCTGGGACGCCGGAGTTCAACGCCTAGCCTCCTGGAGGTGTAGTGGGACTAAGTAGGCGAAACACCGTTGAAGGGAGGTTTCCACCTGATGACCCCCAGAGACGTGTTAGGAATCACTGCTCTTTGGCAGGTATAGAGGCAGATTAGAGCTCCAAGGTTCTTCACTGAGAATGAATTCTCTTTTTGAGCACAAGTATCTTGTGTTTAAATTAACTCAGTGACTTCTGTCAGCGCCATGTTTTCACTGTTTTCACTGTTTTCACTGTTTTCACTGTTTTCATTGTTTTCATTTTGAGGTTTTATATTAAAAATGTCACTAAAATGTATTTTTAAATTTAACAAACGTTTTGTGACATGAAGAGAAATCATTGGAGGCGTCTTCATCTTAGAATGTGTGACAGCTGTCAGTCACAGAGAAAAGCTCTGATCTAATCTAAGAGGACTAATGCAGACTTTTAAAGCTCCTCATTATGGACAGGAGCAGCAGTTTGTGTTTTTAGAGCTTCATGAATGGTTTTCATCAGAGAATTGATCAAGGATTCATGTGATAGAAATAAAAACATGTTGGTGTTTGCAGAGTTCAGTACAGCAGACAGAGAGCAGAGTCTCCAGCATCCAGCTGTCTGTCTATGAAGAGTGACCGGTCCAAAGATTATCCTCCAGCCTTCAGCCATGAACCTGGACCCTCAGACACAAAGTGAGACTCTGTTTTTACTGTAAACTGACCTGATGGGAGATGATGCATTGAGGATGAAGATAAAATATCTAGATTTCTATTCCTGATGCAGAACTTTTGGTGCAGAAAGTGTTTCAAACTCAGATCAGCCTTATTTTATTTCTGCAGTAAAACTGTTGAGAAGCTTCATTTCAGCATTTACACCTCAGGAACATTCATATATTTCTGCCCTCACATTGAAGCTGCTGTGAACATTTGCAACGATTCAGAATGTGAAAGAATCTGCTTCACATGTGAAATTCACTTTCTCATATTTGATCTGAGAATCATTTATTGGTTTGACTCTTCATCAGATCAGCTGTTATGACCTGATGCATGTTGAATCACTTTGAGTCATAATTGTACAACATATGATAAAAAGTGATTTGTAGAAGAGCTTTGCTCACCGTGATCAACACTTTGAATCATTAGTAAGTGAACCTTTGAGTTCAGACTCTCTCCATCAGATATTGTTCCTAAAGGTCAGGAACAAACATCCATGGACAGAACTTGTGTAAAAGTCATCAGCGCACGAGAAAGAGACACTTCTAATGTCAGTTTAAACTGAACTAACACAGCGTCGCACAAATCTTCATATTTTCAACAACCATCAGCGATTGAGTTTAGTAATAAAGAAATGTCTTTCAGAGAGAGGAAGAGGAGTCATGTTTCTGTGGAGGAGCAGCCGTCCTGCTGTGTTTTGTGTCAGGACGTCCTGAAGGATCCAGTCTCTGCCAGCTGTGGACACTGGTTCTGCAGACAGTGCATCACCTCATACTGGGACCAGTCTGCTTCATCAGGAGAGTCCTCCTGTCCCCAGTGTGGAGACAGATCCAGAACGAGAGCTGGACTGCAGACAGCCAGTCAGACCTGCACTGTGCAAAGTAAGACTGTCCATCCACACGTGTTGAAACTGTAACCTTCTACAATTCATGACATTTATTTTACATTAAGAGCATTCAACACAAAAACTGCAAGAAACATGTGAGAACATCATCTTCATCAAATACGCTGAACTGCTCCAAGTGCTACATTTAGTTTCTGAGTTTTCAGGCTGACGGCTTGAACATTGGACCACTTTCACACCAAAGTGATCAGGTGTATGCAGGGTTTGTAAACGCAGGTAAACGTGCATTCAGAGTCAGGAATGAACTGGAAACACATGGCGGTTACTTTAAAATCTTTCCTGACACGATGATGATGAGATAGAAATGGAGTGCAACCAGTTGCCAGTTGTGTCTGATGTCAGGCAATATTTACGTGCTAATGTCTGGAGCTTCATCATCATCATCATCACATCAGAAAAGCAGCAAAAGTGATCGTCCACCTGGGCGTCACGTTTCCACCGCTGCCGATCGGAGCTGGAGCCCATAAATACACCCAACGACTGCAGAGTCGTTTGAACTGGGAATGGATGCTGATTGAACCCTTTCACACTGAACACAAAGCCAGATGTTCGTGGCTCTTAGTGGGTTTTTGTCCAGTGTGAAAGAGGCTTCAGTGAAACATTAATATGGTTCTGGCTTCAACAAGTAGACAGTGACCAGATTAGACTGCTGGGAGTTGCTTCGATATGCGACTGAGATAAATGATTCATGGCCCTTTTCTTCGAAAAGTGACAATATCACCCGATCTCAACTGAGAAACCACAGTCAGTCAATCAAATATGGAGCTCAGTGGAGGAGAATGAGGTGAAGCAGTGCAGCAGAATCACTCTGTCGATCTCCACCCCGACTCTGAAGGTTGGGTTAGCTGAAGGTGTCAGGTCACATTCTGAGAGGAGAAAGTCTGTCTGTTGAATCTCAGGTGAAGTTCAGGTGAGTCTCTTGGTCTTGGTGTCCTTGGAGACAGAGACAGTCCGACTGTATCAGCTGCACAGCACAGCCATCCCAGTGAGACAGAGAGTTTGTCATATTACCTTTCAGGCCTAATGAAGAAAAATTCCCTCAGTTACCACATGAGCTTGTAAACGCTGCAGTCTGGACAGTATTAAAGCACCATGAAGCATAAAGTCAGGTATTATTGATGATAACTCACATTGTCAGAGACGCACACTGTTGGAACAGAAGATACTGATAACAAAGACTGAATAGTGGAGCAGATGAGTGGGTGGAGAAACTGTCCACATGGTAAAGTCTACCACTTAAGTTAATTTAAACACAAGATACTTGTGCTCAAAAAGAGGATTCATTCTCAGTGAAGAACCTTGGAGCCCTAATCTGCCTCTATACCTGCCAAAGAGCAGTGATTCCTAACACGTCTCTGGAGGTGACGTGTTAGGAGGTGGAAACCTCCCTTCAACGGTGTTTCGCCTACTTAGTCCCACGACACCTCCAGGAGGCTAGGTGGTGAACTCCGGCATCCCAGAGGCACCCCCCCTATTGCCAGTTCACACTGCTCCTACACAATCCAAACAGCACTGCCACGTTCAACTGACCCAGAGATGCTCCAGGTAGTGGCCAGTACCGATGCTACCATTTAGCTAATGCTAATGCTAATGCTAACCGCTAAGAAGAACAGAAGAAGACAATACAGTTCCGATGCTACCATTTAGCTAATGCTAATGCTAAATGCTACCCGCTATCTGCTAACAGGAACAGAAGAAGACAATACAGCTAAATTCACGTATACTGTTAGTGTTAACTGCTAGATGCCAATACTAACTGCTAAGATACTATCATACTACCACCGCTTTAGCTATTGTTAGCTGCTACAATGCTACTACAGGCCTAGATGCCACATGTAACTGCCAACTGCCGCACTACCATCATCTACCCCTGCCTCTCACCAACTGCACCAATAAAAGCGGGGTGGGAATACAAACCCTGGTTCGGGTAGGGGGTAGAAAGTAAAGAGGTAGAGTCAACGATGAAAGCAGGGATTGGATACAGACCCTTGTTCGGGTAGGGGGTAGAAAGTTTAGAGGGTGCTGAAGGTGGAGGCCTAAACCACAGACTAGATTTAACAGCCTCTTCTAACATTTCCTTCAAGAAGCAAACAAAACAGGAAAACAACCAAAAAAGAACAAAACAAGCCAACTCTGTATCTTACAACGCAAACTCACCTGAACAGGCCACATGGTCCCAAAGAGAGACTCTAGCTGGACACACCCCCACCTTTTCTAAACTTCCTCTTACTGGATCTCTTCCTATTGGGAGAGCGAGAAGATGGGGCGGGGAAAGCAGAGCAGAGGAGAGGTGTCTTGTTCAGACTTTAACCTCTTCTCCTGCCGGATTAGGCATGCATGTCCTCCTGCCTACACACCTGTTCCACTACAAGCTTTCTTTTCTCCTTTAGACCTGCTTTATTCCACACTGGTTTGCCTGGGCCATGCCCCAAGCCTCCCCGGCCAAATTGAACATTTCCTACTATTTCTGCATGCCTAAGAGCTGCCTCTGCCTCCTGCACTGCTGCCCCTGGGTTCCATTTCCTCCCCCCAGAAGGATTCGGAACCACATTGCTAACTAACATGTCCTTACTCCCAGATAATAAAAGTTCTGTCCTAACCTTAGTGCATTTAAACTCCTCTGTTAGACTGGTTACTGGCAGCTGAAGCATTCCTTTTCCATACAAAGCTACATTGCTTTAACACCTGGGAGCACCCAACCATTTTCTAATATAAGAGCTAACTAGCCTTTCCATTCTCTCTGCTACAGATAATGGGACTTCATATACTGACATTGGCCACATTAACCTAGGATACAAGCCAAACTGCAAGCACCACAACCTCAGTTTTCCTGGGAGCCCTGATTTATCTATTCTCTCCAGCCCTTCTGCAACATCCTTTCTAAATTGCACAACCTGTTCAACATCATTCAGGTCCACATTGTACCACCGTCCTAGACTCTTGACTGATTTCTCCCTAATTGTTGGGATTTCCTCACCATCTATAGCAAACTTCCTATCACTTACTTTCCCTCTGTATATTGAAATACTCCTTGACTTACTAGGCTTAATCTTCATACAAGCCCACTTGAGATTCTGATTGACTTTATCTAACAACCTCCTTGTACATGGCACTGTTGAAGTTAGCAGTGTCATATCATCCATGTAAGCCCTAATTGGTGGAAGACGCATTCCATTCTGCCGTCTCTCTCCACCTACGACCCACTTGGAAGCCCTAAAAATTACCTCCATAGCCACTGTGAAAGCTAGCGGGGAAACTGTACATCCTGCCATAATACCAACCTCTAATCTTTGCCAGCCTGTTGTGAGCTCTGCGATACTTGCACACACAGTCTGATGTCTTGGAAATATGCTTTCACCAAGTTAAGAACTATCTCCGGCACTTTAAAGTAGTGAAAGGAACTCCAAATAAGGCTATGTGGCACTGACCCAAACGCATTAGCCAGATCTAAAAATACAACATTCAAGTCTCTTTTCTCTCTCTTAGCTGTCTGAATCTGATGCCAAATCATGCTAGTATGCTCTAAGCATCCCACAAATCCTGGTATCCCTGCTTTTCGTATCATCGTATCTATCATACCATTCCTTTCTAAGTAATTAGCCAGCCTCTGTGCTACGATACTAAAGAAAATCATTCCCTCAACCTTTAGGAGAGAAATCATCCGAAACTGGCTAAGGTCCGATGACTTCTTCTCCTTAGGGATGAAGACACCTCCTGCCCTGCACCATGCTCTTGGAATACTTTGTTCAATCTCTGATTTCGTTGCCTTAAGTTGCCCTCCTTTTTCTTGATTAAACAAGCCTTTCACAAAATTGAACGAGTTGCTGTGCTGAGACGTCGGTCATCCTCTAGCAGGTAGTTTTATACAGGCGGACTGGGCTGTGTGGTCTGAACATGTGCTGGATGTAGGATGAGCCTGAGCCATTGGCAGCATAGTAGGCGAGTACCAGAGTCAATAATTCGCAAAGTTATACGCAAAAAACTGTGAAGAACTTACCATAAGAAATGAATGGGAAATTTCCTCAAATTTCAGCCTTTTTCAATTGTCCACTGCTTGCTCAAAATGAACCTCGGCACATTTTTTGATATCTCTTACGGTTTTCGAGCTCTGACCGTCTGAAGACCATAAAGTTTCTCAAAAAATGCTCCGAATTTTTCCCCCTAGAGTGGATGACCTCATCAATTAGAGTGAAAGAGCCAGTGAGAAATCGCCTGAAATTATTTTCTAAAACTGCCGTAAAATCCAAACAGTGAATAGGAGACACATAATTTTTGGATCTTTTTGTAGACAAACCTTTCTTCTCTCGTCAAAGTTCAATTTTAAAGGGTTAGCCCCCACCAAATTTAAATAAAGAGGGATCTTGCACCAGCTGCCCTGGTCTGCTGCTCCATTTAAACCCATACAATCTCCTGTTTTCTGATTCGCAGCCTGCCGGAGTGTGTCTTTTTAAATCGACCCTTTTGTCATTTTTCTAAAGAATATCTGGACATAAAACACACGTACATCTGGTCCAGACTTGTCCGCATCTCACAGTGTAGTCGTTTTTTTGATAGCAGCTACGGTTTTGTCACAATCACAAGTTGTTCGGAAGAAACCAACAGCGAAAAAGTAGCTGTTCAGGAACAGGTCAAAAGTGGGAGAGATAGAGAGGTAATTATCAGCAGGTGGGGCAGAAGTTACACACGCACACACACATACACATTCAGACACACATATACCAGACACATCTCCATGTTGGAGCTGGTTGGGCTGCTTGTTCAAAATACTTGGGACAATTTGATAAATGTGTAGTTCAAGCAGACACACACACACAAACAGACGAAGACACACACATACGCAGTCACACACAAATACAGTTAAATACACACAGACAGCCTCATACATAGACAGACACAACGCTGTTAACTCTTTTCGCTCTGTTAGCATTAGCGCCATTAGCTCTGCTAGCTCTATTAGAAATGTTAGCACTGTTAGCTCTGTTTGCACCATCAGCTCTGTTAGCATTAGCGCCATTAGCTCTATTAGCGCTGTTAGCTCCATCAGCATTAGCTCTGTTAGCTCCTGTGCTGTTGAATGACAAATAAATGAAGCTTGTACTTTGTATCCGTCAGAAATGTTTTAATCTAACTAAATGTCTGTGGTTTGGAGTTTACTCACTCCTGCGCTCCTGTTTGAATGTTCAGGTATCAGCCTTTTTTACTGTTTCCTGTTCCTATAATCATATTGGAGCTTTGTTCATTTGCTTCTAATGTAAACACATTTCCTGCTGCTGCTTCATGTTTAAGTTTTCCACTGGCAAACCAGTGGGAGGCTTTCACGATGAAGCAGCTGTATAAAATGCAGTGTATTTTTTTATTTGTTCAGTAGATGCATTTTAGATTTTGGTGGGAGGAAGGAACAGCCACAGTGAGCTGTTTAGATGAAGCGCTGCCGAGGGAGAGAAACTGTACTCATGAACCTTTACTTCTTCATATATTCTTGTATTGCTTTTTTTATTGATAATGAAAACAATCTTCAGATTGTCAGATTTTCTTTGTTTTCTCTAATTTTTCTCTCTTTTTTTAGTAACTGGTGATCTTCAGGAGGTTTTAGATGAACATAAGATCAGTCTGAGGAGGAGATGTGAATGTGTAACTGAAGGAAGTGATGAAACAGGAAGTGGAACCCTCCTCAACAGGATCTACACTGAGCTCTACATCACAGAGGGACAGAGTGAAGAGGTTAATACCCAACATGAGGTGAGGCAGCTTGAGACAACTTCCAAGATGGAGACCCTCCATGAGACTCCAATCAAGTGCCAGGACATCTTTAAAGCCTCACCTGACCAGCAGAGACACATCAGAGTCGTTCTGACGAACGGCGTCGCTGGTGTTGGAAAAACCTTCTCAGTGCAGAAGTTCAGTCTGGACTGGGCAGAGGGCTTGGAAAACCAAGACGTCAGCCTGGTGGTTCTGCTTTCGTTCAGGGAGCTGAACTTGATCAAAGATGAGCAGTACAGTCTTCTGACGCTGCTCCGTGTTTTCCATCCAACATTACAGAAGGTGACAGCAGAGAAGCTCGCTGTCTGTAAGCTTTTGTTCATCTTTGACGGCCTGGATGAAAGCAGACTTTCACTGGATTTCCACAACAATGAGGTTTTGTCTGATGTCTCGCAGAAGTCATCAGTCAACGTGCTGTTGACAAACCTCATCAAGGGGAATCTGCTTCCCTCGGCTCTCGTCTGGATAACTTCCAGACCCGCGGCGGCCAATCAGATCCCTCCTACATGTGTTGACAGGGTAACAGAAGTACGAGGCTTCACTGATGCCCAGAAGGAAGAGTACTTCAGGAGGAGATTCAGTGATGAAGATCTGTCCAGCAGAATCATCTCACACATCAAGACCTCCAGGAGCCTCCACATCATGTGTCAAATCCCAGTCTTCTGCTGGATCACTGCTACAGTTCTGGACCACATGTTGACTACAGACCAGAGAGGAGAGCTGCCCAAGACCCTGACTGACATGTACTCCCACTTCCTGCTGGTTCAGACAAAGAGGAAGAAGCAGAAGTATGATGAGGGACATGAGACGAGTCCACAGGAGCTGATGGAGGCTGACAGGGAAGTTCTTCTGAAGCTGGGGAGGCTGGCCTTTGAACATCTGGAGAAAGGAAACATCATGTTCTACCAAGAAGACCTGGAGCAGTGTGGTCTTGATGTCACTGAAGCCTCTGTGTACTCTGGAGTTTGTACAGAGATCTTCAAAAGAGAGTGTGTGATCTTCCAGAAAACAGTTTACTGCTTTGTTCATCTGAGCATTCAGGAGTTTCTGGCTGCAGTCTACATGTTCCACTGTTACACCAGCAGGAACACAAAGGTACTGAAGGCTTTCCTAAAAGACTGGAAACCCAGCCACTCAAAACCAAGTTGTTTTTTGAAGAACATTAAATATTTTCGAAACATTGTTAGCCACCACCCATCCCTGGATGTCTTCCTGAGGAGCAACATGGAGAAATCTCTTGAAAGTAAAAATGGCCACCTGGACCTGTTTGTTCGTTTCCTTCATGGCCTCTCTCTGAAGTCCAACCAGAGACTCTTAGGAGGCCTGCTGGGTCAAAGAAAAAACAAGTCAGAAATCATCCAAAGAGCCATCAACAACCTGAAGGAGATGAACAGTGATGATATCTCTCCTGACAGAAGCATCAACATCTTCCACTGTCTGATGGAGATGAACGACCCCTCAGTACATCAGGAGATCCAAGAGTTCCTGAAGTCAGAGAACAGATCAGAGAAGAAACTCTCTGTGTTCCAGTGCTCAGCTCTGGCCTACATGCTGCAGATGTCAGAGGAGGTTCTGGATGAGTTTTACCTGAAGAAGTACAACACATCAGAGGAGGGACGATGGAGACTGATTTCAGCTGTGAGGAACTGTAGAAAGGCTGTGTAAGTCCAGATGTGATTATCAACACTGTTCAGAAACGTAAAGCTGAAGCCATCAGTGTTAAAGATACACACTTTACACACATAACTTCACACTATAAGAGTTTAACCCTGATTTCAAAAAAGCCAGAACACTTTTTAAAACATAAATAAAACAGAATGCAGTAGTCTGCAAATTATTTTCTATTTTTATTTTAATTAAATATAAAGACAAGATATTTAATGTTCAAACCAGTGAACTTGTTTCTCACAACAGTCACTGTAGAGGTTAGATATGCAGAGAAAACAGCAGCACACGTTTCCACTGTGATTTTGACTGAATTAGCAGCCACAGTCTTTGTGTATGGAGCTCCTGATTGACTCAGACAGCAGCTCATGACACAGTCAGCTCCTGGGACGCCTCCAGGTTCATTCTGCCAGTGAAGGAGAGCTCAGCAGGTTCAGTTCAGTGGAGGATCTCCATCATCAACCAGCTCAGTTATAGTCTTTGTTCCACAACATTCACTGCAGCCAGCTGAACTCCACTTGATACAACTATGACCCAGAAAATTATAACAATACAATCTTTAGTCATTATTACAACAAAAATGTTGATACGCTGTGTGAAACATGAACAGAATGCTGATCCTTTCTGACAGAAACTCACCTGAAAACAGCACACAGTCAATATACTTACTGTCTGAGCTCATCAGTTCATTGATTTCTGTAAATATCTGCTGATTCTGAATCTGATGCAGCAACACGTTTCAAACACGTTGTGACAGGAGCAACTAAAGACTGGGAAAGATGTGGAACGCTCCAAAAACACCTGTTTGGATCATTCCACAGGTAAACAGGTTGATTGGTAACAGGTGATAGCATCATGATTGAAAGGCTCAGTGGTTCACAGCGAGGATGGAGCGACAGGATTGGATAAAGAGATTAATACCTGGACTCAGGAACACTTCAGGAAACTGCTGTCAGGAATCAGGTTGATTGGAAATGATTGATTCTGGTTTGATTGATGTTTCTCACGGAGTTCAGACCTTTTAAATCGGGGTTGTCTGATATTAATGAAATAAGAGTCAAATTAATTTCATGGCAGATGAAAAGCAGATGAAGTGACACAAGGTGTAACAAAGATTCACAAAATACACACAGACACATGACTGAGGTAAATACATGTGACTGCAGTTAATAAAGTTCAACAAACACAAATCAGAGCAGCCTGTCCATCAAACTATGACACATATTTACATTAGAGACATTTTGTCTGAAGCTGAAATTTGTGGTTTATTATGTTGCTCAAGGAAAGTTTGACATGTGGACAAGAGGAGCTTCAAACCACAAACCTGGTGATCAATGGCTGAGCAGCTGAGGCTGACCAACCGACAGCATGTTCAGTTTATATTCTCTGTCATCACAGACTTTCAGGCTGTGGACTCTCAGAGACTCACTGTGAAGTCGTGGCCTCAGCTCTGAAGTCCAACCCCTCCCATCTGAGAGAGCTGGACCTGACTCACAACAACCTGCAGGATTCAGGAGTGAAGCTGCTGTCTGCTGGACTGGAGAGTCCAGACTGTAGACTGGAGACTCTGAGGTCAGTTCATGTTTTTTTCCTCTTGTCCAGTGTTTGTCTTCCAAATTTAAATCCATTCCAGGTGTTTTAAGTTTTCTTCAGTTCTCTTGTTTTCTGGTGAGCACAAATCACAGCAGCTCTTTTTCAAAGTTTAACAGTCTGAACAGTTTGACTCAGAGTTCAGTCTGAATTTAATATGTGTTGGTTTTATGAATGACACACACACACACACACTGTGTGAAGCACATTTCCTAACGCAGGTGTTTGAAGTATCGTGTCTGATCTGTCACCAGCGACAGGTGACACTTCAACATGTCGTGATGCTTCCATTCAGAAAAAGTCGTCACTTTGTGTTCTGACTCAACCAGTAAACAGGAGCATAAATAATAAACTTTATTAATACAAGAAGCCAGCAGGACACATTTAAGATGACGAGAAGATCCGTCTCACTTTGCTCAGTGCACATTTGATCCAGTTATAGATAGATAGATAGATAGATAGATAGATAGATAGATAGATAGATAGATAGATAGACTTTATTTATCCCAAGCTGGGAAATTGCAGTGCAGCAGCAGCATTACACACAGTGAAATAAGTGAAAATAAGACTATAAAGAACAAACTATACATAATAAAAATATAAAAATAGCGAGCGGTAAAAAGTTTATATACATAACAAAATAATAAAATAGCCAAATAGTAAACAGTAGTAAAAGTATTGCACAAAAGGAATATCAAATGCAAATGGCAGTGAAAATAAAGTGTACTGTGACTGTAAGAACAAACTATATATAATAAAATATCGAAATAACAAGCAGTAAAAAATTATATACATAATAATAAAATATCAAAAGCAAACAGTCGTGGTAAGAAGTATGGTATTATTATTATTATCTTCAGCTGTTATTGTACAGTGTAATGGCATGTGGCAGGAAAGATTTCCTGTATCTGTCCCTTCGACAGCGGAGCTGCAGCAGCCTGTGGGAGAAGGTGCTCCGCTGTCTGTCCACTGTGTGATGGAGAGGCTGCTGATCATTGTCCATGATGGATAGCAGTTTATTCAGCGTCCTCCTCTCCACCATAGAGATGATTGAGGATGAAGCTCACAGTCAGTCAGCTGTGTGTTGATGGAGACGAGTTGATGAGTTTTGTATTTACTGAAATTATGTCCTAAAGTCTTATTTACTTCATATTGGCATATTTAAGTTCTATAGAAAGCATCTGTGATGTTTTCAGTCCAGCGTGGGAGCTGCTGCTGTCCAGCTAGCTCAGCTCTGACTTACAGAATGATGACTTGAGTCGTAGTTAGCTTTACTCGCTGTTTCCTGTGGCTCTTCACACCATCTGACGCAGACTGAGTGAAAACTAACTGTAAGACAGAAGAGACACAATCACCAGTTTGTTGGCAACATGTGTTTTTCCTGCTGTAAATACATGAAAATAAAACATGTTTTTTTTCAAACAAATCAAACACATTTCAATGGAAGTAACGTTTTTAACAAACAATCAAATCTTTATTTCCATCTTTGCCTCTGTAGCATTTCCAGTGTGGATTAGAGTGTTTATAGAAGAGCATGTGGACAGATTCAGCTGACTTCCTCCAATGACGAACAGGAAGTGATCTTTGTGAACCCAGAACTCCTGAAGCAGGACAAACACTTGTCAAAATAAAAGTCTATCAAAATAAAAGTCCATCCAACAGGATGTCTTAAAGGCAAAACACCTGTCTGAGCATGTTTCATAAAATGACTCATGATTATTATGAATGAGAAAAAAGACGAAAATGAAAGTAACAGAAGTAACAACACGTCTGATTTGATCGTTATTCCAGACTTGAGTGAGATGAGCAGCATGTTATTGATCTGTGTTGACATGAACAGCTGTATGAATGTTGTGGTGACATTTGGATGATGTCTGTAGAATCTGACATTATGATGATCCACAATAACACAATGACAAAGTCACTGGACTGATTTTAGGGCAAAGCTCATTGATTAGGACAGAGTCATGTTGAGCTGCACATTTACAACCTGAACACATCTGATTGGATTAGAAATGGATTTTTATCTTCATCATTTATTCTTTATTCAGGTTGAGTCGCTGCAGTTTGTCAGAGATCAGCTGTGCTTCTCTGGCCTCAGCTCTGAAGTCCAACCCCTCCCATCTGACAGAACTGGACCTGAGCTACACCAAGCTGCAGGATTCAGGAGTGAAGCTGCTGTGTGCTGGACTGGAGAGTCCAAACTGTAGACTGGAGACTCTGAGGTCAGTTCATGTTTTTTTCCTCTTGTCCAGTGTTTGTCTACCAAATTTAAATCCATTCCAGGAGTTTTAAGTTTTCTTCAGTTCTCTTTTTTTCTTGGTTTGTCTGAGCACAAATCACAACAGCTCTTTTTCAAAGTTTAACAGTCTGAACAGTTTGACTCAGAGTTCAGTCTAGACTTAATTTGTGTTGGTTTTATGAATGACACACACACACACACACACACACACACACACTGTGTGAAGCACATTTCCTAACGCAGGTGTTTGAAGTATCGTGTCTGATCTGTCACCAGCGACAGGTGACACTTCAACATATCGTGATGCTTCCATTCAGAAAAAGTCGTCGCTTTGTGTTCTGACTCAACCAGTAAACAGGAGCATAAATAATAAACTTTATTAATACAAGAAGGCAGCAGGACACATTTAAGATGACGAGAAGATCCGTCTCACTTTGCTCAGTGCACATTTGATCCAGTTATAGAGATGATTGAGGATGAAGCTCATAGTCAGTCAGCTGTGTGTCGATGCAGACGAGTTGATGAGTTTTGTATTTACTGAAATGATGAATAATGTCCTAAAGTCTAATTTATTTCATATTGGCCACTTTTAAGTTCTATAAAAAGCATCTGTGATGTTTTCAGTCCAGCGTGGGAGCTGCTGCTGTCCAGCTAGCTCAGCTCTGACTCACAGAATGATGACTTGAGTCGTAGTTAGCTTTACTCGCTGTTTCCTGTGGCTCTTCACACCATCTGACGCAGACTGAGTGAAAACTAACTGTAAGACAGAAGAGACACAATCACCAGTTTGTTGGCAACGTGTTTTTCCTGGTGTAAATACATGAAAATAAAACATGTTTTTTTTCAAACAAATCAAACACATTTCAATGGAAGTAACGTTTTTAACAAACAATCAAATCTTTATTTCCATCTTTGCCTCTGTAGCATTTCCAGTGTGGATTAGAGTGTTTATGGAAGAGCATGTGGACAGATTCAGCTAACTTCCTCCAATGACGAACAGGAAGTGATCTTTGTGAACCCAGAACTCCTGAAGCAGGACAAACACTTGTCAAAATAAAAGTCTATCAAAATAAAAGTCCATCCAACATGATGTCTTAAAGGCAAAACACCTGTCTGAGCATGTTTCATAAAATGACTCATGATTATTATGAATAAGAAGAAACGGACGAAAATGAAAGTAACAGAAGTAACAACACGTCTGATTTGATTGTTATTCCAGACTTCTAGAGTGAGATGAGCAGCATGTTATTGATCTGTGTTGACATGAACAGCTGTATGAATGTTGTGGTGACATTTGGATGATGTCTGTAGAATCTGACATTATGATGATCCACAATAACACAATGACAAAGTCACTGGACTGATTTTAGGGCAAAGCTCATTGATTAGGACAGAGTCATGTTGAGCTGCACATTTACAGCCTGAACACATCTGATTGGATTAGAAATGGATTTTTATCTTCATCATTTATTCTTTATTCAGGTTGAGGAACTGCAGTTTGTCAGAGATCAACTGTGCTTCTCTGGCCTCAGCTCTGAAGTCCAACCCCTCCCATCTGACAGAACTGGACCTGAGTAAGAACAAGCTGCAGGATTCAGGAGTGAAGCTGCTGTCTGCTGGACTGGAGAGTCCACACTGTAGACTGGAGACTCTGAGGTCAGTTCACTGACTCTCTGTTACTATTGTCGATCTTTAATAATAATAATAAACTTTATTGATGAAAGACCTTTTGTACAAAACATGCAGCTGAAAGTGTTTTACATTGAAAACAGAATAAAAACAGGAAACAGAAAATGAATTGAAAGAACGCAGGTAAAGATAAAAGCTGAGTGTTGCAGAGAAAGCAAAACATGTGACAGATCAACTATGAAAAGAGACATTTAAAAACAGAATGAAATTATGTTTAATGAACAAGTGAAGCTCATTTCTGTTCAGACACAACTTCCATCAGTCACGTTTTAAATGAGCTTTTGTTGATATTTTCATGTTTGTTGAAGTAAATTTAGTCTTCAGTCACAAAGATTTGTGCTTCTTAAAGAAAGTGTAGAAAATGTTGACTGTTAGTTGTTCAAGTCAATGAATGTTGATGATTTTTGGTAAATGTTCACATCTGGATCCAGATGATCCTCTGAACTAATATTTGTTTCAATTGATCAAGTTTACTTGATGAAGTGGAAATATTTCTTTAGTTTCTGATGATTTTAACCCAATAATGCCTGACCCAAGAAATAATGAACAGAAAATTCTATTTTTTTGAATTTGAAAACTTTATTTGGCCCTTTAACAATTAAAAAAAAATGCAAATATGTTTTTTTGTTTGGATCGTTTTGAGCAAAGTTTTTAACATATGGTAATGCAAAACATTTCAGAAATGCATGTATCAAATATGATACCCACGGCATTATAGGGTTAATGTGTTTTCACAAATAATGACAGATGATTGATATTGATCCTTTAACACACACACACACCCACACACACAGGAACACACACACACACACACACACACACACACACACACACAGCTGTTTAAAGGATCAATATGTGGACTTGAGTGAGATGAGCAGCATGTTATTGATCTGTGTTGACATGAACAGGTGTATGAATGTTGTGGTGACATTTGGATGATGTCTGTAGAATCTGACATTATGATGATCCACAATAACACAATGACAAAGTCACTGGACTGATTTTAGGGCAAAGCTCATTGATTAAGACAGAGTCATGTTGAGCTGCACATTTACAGCCTGAACACATCTGATTGGATTAGAAATGGATTTTTATCTTCATCATTTATTCTTTATTCAGGTTGAGGGACTGCAGTTTGTCAGAGATCAGCTGTGCTTCTCTGGCCTCAGCTCTGAAGTCCAACCCCTCCCATCTGACAGAACTGGACCTGAGCTTCAACAACAAGGTGCAGGATTCAGGAGTGAAGCTGCTGTCTGCTGGACTGGAGAGGCCCGACTGTAGACTGGAGACTCTGAGGTCAGTTCACTGACTCTCTGTTACTATTGTCGATCTTTAATAATAATAATAAACTTTATTGATAAAAGACCTTTTGTACAAAACATGCAGCTGAAAGTGTTTTACATTGAAAACAGAATAAAAACAGGAAACAGAAAATGAATTGAAAGAACGCAGGTAAAGATAAAAGCTGAGTGTTGCAGAGAAAGCAAAACATGTGACAGATCAACTATGAAAAGAGACATTTAAAAACAGAATGAAAATATGTTTAATGAACAAGTGAAGCTCATTTCTGTTCAGACACAACTTCCATCAGTCACGTTTTAAATGAGCTTTTGTTGATATTTTCATGTTTGTTGAAGTAAATTTAGTCTTCAGTCACAAAGATTTGTGCTTCTTAAAGAAAGTGTAGAAAATGTTGACTGTTAGTTGTTCAAGTCAATGAATGTTGATGATTTTTGGTAAATGTTCACATCTGGATCCAGAAGATCCTCTGAACTAATATTTGTTTCAATTGATCAAGTTTACTTGATGAAGTGGAAATATTTCTTTAGTTTCTGATGATTTTAATGTGTTTTCACAAATAATGACTGATGATTGATATTGATCCTTCAGAACACACACACATACACACGGAGGAACACACATACACACTCTCACACACACTCACACAGAGCAACACACACACACACACACAAGAACACGCGCACACACAAACACACAGAGGAATATGGAGTAACACACACACACACACACAGACATAGAGGAACACACACACACACACACACACACACACAGCTGTTTAAAGGATCAATATGTGGACTTGAGTGAGATGAGCAGCATGTTATTGATCTGTGTTGACATGAACAGCTGTATGAATGTTGTGGTGACATTTGATAGATAGATATACTTTATTTATCCCAAGCTGGGAAATTGCAGTGCAGCAGCAGCATTACACACAGTGAAATAAGTGAAAATAAGAATATAAAGAACAAACTATACATAATAAAAATATAAAAATAGCGAGCAGTAAAAAGATTATATACATAATAATAAAATAGCCAAACAGTAAACAGTAGTAAAAGTATTGTGACGAACTGTGTAGAGAGGAACCCAGGAGCGGAAACGGAGAAGGTTTGAACAAGGTTTTTTGCACAACACAGGAGGCAAAACAGGGAAATGGTGAATGTGATCCAAACAACAAAAGGAGGCTTCAGAGAGTGCTGGGCTGTGTGGGCACGGAGGCACTGGAAGAAAAAACAAAGAGACAAACAATTACTCCACACGAGAAAATCACGAGAAGGTAGTTAATATAAATGTTACCACAAGAGAGTCGTGAAGCCACTGGTACCACGGTACGTAGTAGTATACTCTGGCGTCGAGGAGCGTCTCAGTGGAGTATAAATAGCGTCCTTGATTAGGAAGTGAATCCAGGTGCGCCTGATCACTCCTCGACGCCGCTGGGGGAAGGGAGCCTCAGGAAACAAAAGTAAAGTAAGGAAAAAACACAACAAAATAGGAAGTGGTCTTTCAAAATAAACAAAACGGAAGTACCAACCGCCACAAGTATTGCACAAAAAAGAATATCAAATGCAAATGAATATCAAAATAAGAATATCAAAAGCAAATGGCGGTGAAATAAAGTGTACCGTGACTGTAAGAACAAACTATATATAATAAAATATCGAAATAACAAGCAGTAAAAAATTATATACATAATAATAAAATATCAAAAGCAAACAGTCGTGGTAAGAAGTATTGTATTATTATTATTATCTTCAGCTGTTATTGTACAGTGTAATGACATGTGGCAGGAAAGATTTCCTGTATCTGTCCCTTGGACAGCGGAGCTGCAGCAGCCTGTGGGAGAAGGTGCTCCGCTGTCTGTCCACTGTGTGATGGAGAGGCTGCTGATCATTGTCCATGATGGATTTTATTCAGCGTCCTCCTCTCCACCACAGTCTCAAAAGACTCAAGTCTGAGTCCGAGTACAGAGCCGGCCTTCTTGATGATCTTATCAAGTCTGTTGGTGTCGCTGGCTCTGATGCTGCTGCCCCAACAAACAACAGCAAAGAAGATGGCGCTGGCAACAACAGACTGGTAGAAGATCTCCAACATTTTGCTGCACACGTTGAAGGATCTCAGTTTCCTCAGGAAGTAGAGTCTGCTCATCCCCTTCTTGTACACAGTCTCTGTGTTGGGTTTCCAGTCCAGTCTGTTGTCGATCACCACTCCGAGGTATTTGTAGTCCTCCACCTCCTCCACCACCTCCCCTTTGATCCGTAGTGGCTGTGAAGGCGTCTTCTTCCTCCTGAAGTCGATCACCATCTCTCTGGTCTTGCTGATGTTCAGCCTCAGGTGGTTCTGTTTGGACCACTCGACAAAGTTGTCTATCAGTGTCCTGTACTCCCCCTCCTCTCCCTCTCTTATACACCCGACAACAGCTGAGTCATCAGAGAACTTCTGCAGGTCACATGACTCAGAGTTGTACTTAAAGTCAGTGGTGTATAAGGTGAAGAGGAAGGGAGAAAGCACAGTCCCCTGTGGAGCTCCTGTATCACTGACCACCACATCAGACAGCCCGCTGCCCAGACGGACAAACTGTGGCCGGCCTGTCAGGTAGTCAGTAATCCAGGAGATCACTGCGTCGTTAACACCCATCCCCCGCAGCTTCTCACCCAATAGCAGAGGTTGAATGGTGTTGAAGGCACTGGAGAAATCAAAGAATGTGATTCTTACAGTGCCTCCTCCACCATCAAGATGCATATGGGCTCGTTGCAGCAGGTAAATGACAGCGTCATCGACTCCTAAATGGGGCTGATAGTCAAACTGCAGGGGGTCCAGGAATGTCCTCATCTGTGGACTCAGCTGGGCTAGGACCAATCTCTCCAGGACTTTCATCACATGGGATGTGAGGGCGACTGGTCTGTAGTCAGCTGGGTCAGATGGCCCCGGCTTCTTGGGGACTGGAACCAAGCAGGACGTCTTCCACAGCCTCGGGACTTTCTCCTGACTCAGGCTCAGGTTGAACAGATGTTCCAGTACAGGAGACAGCTGGCTAGCACAGGTCTTCAGGATCCTAGGCGTGATGCCATCAGGGCCTGCTGCCTTTCGCTGGTTGAGTCTTTCCAGCTGCCTCTTTACCTGGCCTGAAGTCACCGTTGGGTGGTTAATGCTGGTATCCTCAGTGGGGGAAGGGGAGGAGGAGGAGAAGGAGGGGGGGGCAGATGGAGGGGTGTTGTGCAGGAGAATGCTGGAGGTTGGTGCGAGCCATTTGGGACAGTGAGGGTGTGTGGGAGGCAGGGGGCGTCTGAGAGGTGGCAGGAGGTGAGCTAAACCTGTTAAAAAACTGGTTGAACTGATTTGCTCGTTAGCTCGATAGTTCCCAGTTACAAAAAGCAGGGAAAGTAGAAGAAAAACACGGAGAAGGGTAGCAAACTTAAGTCCAGACATTGTCACAACTCGAACAAACAAGTTGTGATTGATCAGAAAAACAGAAAAAAGAACGAACGGACAAATAAACGAAACTTAAAAAACACAACGGGAGCTGCTGCTACCGGCTGCCACCTGGGACGGCGCCAAAAGCATGATGATGTCTGTAGAATCTGACATTATGATGATCCACAATAACACAATGACAAAGTCACTGGACTGATTTTAGGGCAAAGCTCATTGATTAGGACAGAGTCATGTTGAGCTGCACATTTACAACCTGAACACATCTGATTGGATTAGAAATGGATTTTTATCTTCATCATTTATTCTTTATTCAGGTTGTGGAGCTGCAGTTTGTCAGAGATCAGCTGTGCTTCTCTGGCCTCAGCTCTGAAGTCCAACCCCTCCCATCTGACAGAACTGGACCTGAGCTTCAACAACAAGGTGCAGGATTCAGGAGTGAAGCTGCTGTCTGCTGGACTGGAGAGTCCAGACTGTAGACTGGAGACTCTGAGGTCAGTTCACTGACTCTCTGTTACTATTGTCGATCTTTAATAATAATAATAAACTTTATTGATAAAAGACCTTTTGTACAAAACATGCAGCTCAAAGTGTTTTACATTGAAAACAGAATAGAAACAGGAAACAGAAAATGAATTGAAAGAACGCAGGTAAAGATAAAAGCTGAGTGTTGCAGAGAAAGCAAAACATGTGACAGATCAACTATGAAAAGAGACATTTAAAAACAGAATGAAAATATGTTTAATGAACAAGTGAAGCTCATTTCTGTTCAGACACAACTTCCATCAGTCACGTTTTAAATGAGCTTTTGTTGATATTTTCATGTTTGTTGAAGTAAATTTAGTCTTCAGTCACAAAGATTTGTGCTTCTTAAAGAAAGTGTAGAAAATGTTGACTGTTAGTTGTTCAAGTCAATGAATGTTGATGATTTTTGGTAAATGTTCACATCTGGATCCAGAAGATCCTCTGAACTAATATTTGTTTCAATTGATCAAGTTTACTTGATGAAGTGGAAATATTTCTTTAGTTTCTGATGATTTTAATGTGTTTTCACAAACAATGACTGATGATTGATATTGATCCTTCAGAACACACACACACACACACACACACACACACACACACACACACACACACACAGCTGTTTAAAGGATCAGTATGTGGACTTGAGTGAGATGAGCAGCATGTTATTGATCTGTGTTGACATGAACAGCTGTCCGAATGTTGTGGTGACATTCAAGGGGTTCAAGGAGTCTTTATTGTCCCCGTGGGGCAAATTGCTCTCCAGCCAGCAGTAACAAAAACAGACAACAATCACAAAACAACAACATATTGCACAGAGGAAATAATAGATGGGACAGTACATTAATCAGTCACTTGTTCAGAAGACCTATGGCAGCAGGGACAAAAGAGTACTTAAGTCTGTTGGTCCTGCATCTTGGCAGGATGAACCTGCGGCCTGACGGGAGCAGCACAAACTCACCAACCAAAGGGTGACACTCGTCAGTGAGAATGGAGCGGGCCTTATTCAGGGTCCTGAGCTTGTACATGTCAGCAAGATCATTGAGGTCAATGCCTGCAATTCTGCTGCACACTCTCACTATACCCTGCAGTCTGTTTTTGTTCTTGAGGGAAAGTAAGCCGTGCCAGCAAATCAAAGAAAATGTCAGAACAGACTCAATAAAACAAGAATAAAACATTCTCATAAAAGTGCAGTCAACATTAAAACTCCGCAATTTCCTCAGGAAGTACATGCGTTGATGTGCCTTCTTGCAAACAGCATCAACATGGAGATCAAAAGACAGCCTGTCATCAATGTTAGTACCAAGGTATTTGTAATTATGGACCAGCTCAACGGTTTGATCCTTGATGACAAGAGGAGGAGTGGCTGACAGATGTTTGCGGAAGTCTATCAGCATTTCTTTGGTCTTTGACACATTAATACACATAAAAGATGAGGAACACCAGTCTGTGAATTCCTTCACTACAGGGCCATGGTCAGGGTCGTCACTGCTCAGTGAGGACATAATTACTGAGTCATCTGCGAATTTCAAGATGTGACGCCCCACATGTTGGCTACGGCACTCGTTCGTGTACAAAACAAACAGTAATGGTGAAAGGACGCAGCCCTGAGGTGATCCAGTGGAGGAGACGAGAGTGTCTGAAAAAACACCATTTACCCTCACACGTTGTGGTCTTTCTGTTAAAAAGTCCATTAGCCAGGCTATTAGACCAGGATCGATGCTGTGGAAGTCCCTCAGTCTCTCTGCTAAAATGTGTGGCTGTATGCAGTTAAAAGCTGATGAAAAGTCAATAAATAAAAGACGAGCAAAAGTCTTGGCTCCCTCAAGATGAGTCAAGACAAGATTTAAAAGGGTGGCTAATGCATCCTCAACACGTCTGCCTGACCTGTAAGCGAACTGCAGTGGGTCCAGGTTATCTTGAACAGAGGTCAGAAGTGCTTCCTTGACAATCTTCTCAAAAGATTTCATGACTAGGGAAGTTAATGCCACGGGTCTAAAATCATTTAGTGATTTGGGGGATGCAGATTTTGGAACTGGGACAATAATGGAGTCTTTCCAAAGTGAGGGGACCTTATGAAGCTGGAGGGACATTGAAAAAATAAAAGTAAATATGTCTGACAGCTGGTCAGCACAGTTCTTAAGAACACGCCCTCCAATGCCATCCGGGCCAGGGCTTTTCCTTTCCTTGACTCCCCGGAAAAGTTTACACACTTTGCCCTTGTCGACAACGATATTCTGAGAGGAGACAACATTTTTAAAAACCGGCAGTTCCTCATTAAAATTACAGTTGTTAAAACGGTTGTAAAAATTGTTGAGTTCATTCGAAAGCACCAGATCAGGCTTCCTAGTAAGAGAGACATGGCTCTTCTTTGACATTTGGATGATGTCTGTAGAATCTGACATTATGATGATCCACAATAACACAATGACAAAGTCACTGGACTGATTTTAGGGCAAAGCTCATTGATTAGGACAGAGTCATGTTGAGCTGCACATTTACAACCTGAACACATCTGATTGGATTAGAAATGGATTTTTATCTTCATCATTTATTCTTTATTCAGGTTGAGGAACTGCAGTTTGTCAGAGATCAACTGTGCTTCTCTGGCCTCAGCTCTGAAGTCCAACCCCTCCCATCTGACAGAACTGGACCTGAGTAAGAACAAGCTGCAGGATTCAGGAGTGAAGCTGCTGTCTGCTGGACTGGAGAGTCCACACTGTAGACTGGAGACTCTGAGGTCAGTTCACTGACTCTCTGTTACTATTGTCGATCTTTAATAATAATAATAAACTTTATTGATGAAAGACCTTTTGTACAAAACATGCAGCTGAAAGTGTTTTACATTGAAAACAGAATAAAAACAGGAAACAGAAAATGAATTGAAAGAACGCAGGTAAAGATAAAAGCTGAGTGTTGCAGAGAAAGCAAAACATGTGACAGATCAACTATGAAAAGAGACATTTAAAAACAGAATGAAAATATGTTTAATGAACAAGTGAAGCTCATTTCTGTTCAGACACAACTTCCATCAGTCACGTTTTAAATGAGCTTTTGTTCATATTTTCATGTTTGTTGAAGTAAATTTAGTCTTCAGTCACAAAGATTTGTGCTTCTTAAAGAAAGTGTAGAAAATGTTGACTGTTAGTTGTTCAAGTCAATGAATGTTGATGATTTTTGGTAAATGTTCACATCTGGATCCAGATGATCCTCTGAACTAATATTTGTTTCAATTGATCAAGTTTACTTGATGAAGTGGAAATATTTCTTTAGTTTCTGATGATTTTAACCCAATAATGCCTGACCCAAGAAATAATGAACAGAAAATTCTATTTTTTTGAATTTGAAAACTTTATTTGGCCCTTTAACAATTAAAAAAAAATGCAAATATGTTTTTTTGTTTGGATCGTTTTGAGCAAAGTTTTTAACATATGGTAATGCAAAACATTTCAGAAATGCATGTATCAAATATGATACCCACGGCATTATAGGGTTAATGTGTTTTCACAAATAATGACAGATGATTGATATTGATCCTTTAACACACACACACACCCACACACACAGGAACACACACACACACACACACACACACACACACACACAGCTGTTTAAAGGATCAATATGTGGACTTGAGTGAGATGAGCAGCATGTTATTGATCTGTGTTGACATGAACAGGTGTATGAATGTTGTGGTGACATTTGGATGATGTCTGTAGAATCTGACATTATGATGATCCACAATAACACAATGACAAAGTCACTGGACTGATTTTAGGGCAAAGCTCATTGATTAGGACAGAGTCATGTTGAGCTGCACATTTACAACCTGAACACATCTGATTGGATTAGAAATGGATTTTTATCTTCATCATTTATTCTTTATTCAGGTTGAGGAGCTGCAGTTTGTCAGAGATCAGCTGTGCTTCTCTGGCCTCAGCTCTGAAGTCCAACCCCTCCCATCTGACAAAACTGGACCTGAGCTACAACAACAAGGTGCAGGATTCAGGAGTGAAGCTGCTGTCTGATCTGGTGGAGAGTCCAAACTGTAGACTGAGGACTCTGAGGTCAGATCACTGACTCTCTGTTACTATTGTCAATCTTTAACAATAATAATAAACTTTTTTGGTTAAACACATTTTGTACACAACATGGAGCTCAAAGTGTTTTACATTGAAAACAGAATAAAAACAGGAAACAGAAAATGAATTGAAAGAACGCAGGTAAAGATAAAAGCTGAGTGTTGCAGAGAAAGCAAAACATGTGACAGATCAACTATGAAAAGAGACATTTAAAAACAGAATGAAAATATGTTTAATGAACAACTGAAGCTCATTTCTGTTCAGACACAACTTCCATCAGTCACGTTTTAAATGAGCTTTTGTTGATATTTTCATGTTTGTTGAAGTAAATTTAGTCTTCAGTCACAAAGATTTGTGCTTCTTAAAGAAAGTGTAGAAAATGTTGACTGTTAGTTGTTCAAGTCAATGAATGTTGATGATTTTTGGTAAATGTTCACATCTGGATCCAGAAGATCCTCTGAACTAATATTTGTTTCAATTGATCAAGTTCACTTGATGAAGTGGAAATATTTCTTTAGTTTCTGATGATTTTAATGTGTTTTCACAAATAATGACTGATGATAGATATTGATCCTTCAGAACACACACACACACACACACACACACACACACACACACACACACACACACAGCTGTTTAAAGGATCAATATGTGGACTTGAGTGAGATGAGCAGCATGTTATTGATCTGTGTTGACATGAACAGCTGTATGAATGTTGTGGTGACATTTGGATGATGTCTGTAGAATCTGACATTATGATGATCCACAATAACACAATGACAAAGTCACTGGACTGATTTTAGGGCAAAGCTCATTGATTAGGACAGAGTCATGTTGAGCTGCACATTTACAGCCTGAACACATCTGATTGGATTAGAAATGGATTTTTATCTTCATCATTTATTCTTTATTCAGGTTGAGGAGCTGCAGGTTGTCAGAGATCAGCTGTGCTTCTCTGGCCTCAGCTCTGAAGTCCAACCCCTCCCATCTGACAGAACTGGACCTGAGTGAAAACAACCTGCAGGATTCAGGAGTGAAGCTGCTGTCTGCTGGACTGGAGAGTCCACACTGTAGACTGAAGACTCTGAGGTCAGTTCACTGACTCTCTGTTACTATTGTCGATTTTTAATAATAATAATAAACTTTATTGATAAAAGACCTTTTGTACAAAACATGCAGCTCAAAGTGTTTTACATTGAAAACAGAATAAAAACAGGAAACAGGAAATGAATTGAAAGAACGCAGGTCAAGATAAAAGCTGAGTGTTGCAGAGAAAGCAAAACATGTGACAGATCAACTATGAAAAGAGACATTTAAAAACAGAATGAAAATATGTTTAATGAACAAGTGAAGCTCATTTCTGTTCAGACACAACTTCCATCAGTCACGTTTTAAATGAGCTTTTGTTGATATTTTCATGTTTGTTGAAGTAAATTTAGTCTTCAGTCACAAAGATTTGTGCTTCTTAAAGAAAGTGTAGAAAATGTTGACTGTTAGTTGTTCAAGTCAATGAATGTTGATGATTTTTGGTAAATGTTCACATCTGGATCCAGAAGATCCTCTGAACTAATATTTGTTTCAAGTGATCAAGTTGCCTTGATGAAGTGGAAATATTTCTTTAGTTTCTGATGATTTTAATGTGTTTTCACAAATAATGACTGATGATTGATATTGATCCTTCAGAACACACACACATACACACAGAGGAACACACACACACACTCTCACACACACTCACACAGAGCAACACACACACACACACACACACACACACAAGAACACGCGCACACACAAACACACAGAGGAAAATGGAGTAACACACACACACACACACACATACATACACACACACACACACACAGCTGTTTAAAGGATCAATATGTGGCCTTGAGTGAGATGAGCAGCATGTTATTGATCTGTGTTGACATGAACAGCTGTATGAATGTTGTGGTGACATTTGGATGATGTCTGTAGAATCTGACATTATGATGATCCACAATAACACAATGACAAAGTCACTGGACTGATTTTAGGGCAAAGCTCATTGATTAGGACAGAGTCATGTTGAGCTGCACATTTACAACCTGAACACATCTGATTGGATTAGAAATGGATTTTTATCTTCATCATTTATTCTTTATTCAGGTTGAGTGGCTGCAGTTTGTCAGAGATCAGCTGTGCTTCTCTGGCCTCAGCTCTGAAGTCCAACCCCTCCCATCTGACAGAACTGGACCTGAGCTACAACAACCTGCAGGATTCAGGAGTGAAGCTGCTGTCTGATCTGGTGGAGAGTCCAGACTGTAGACTGAGGACCGTGAGGTCAGTAGAGGGTTGGAGTCAGTCCATGCTGGTCTCAGCAGGTTTGTTCTAAACACAGTTAGTATCAAAGCACAGATCCAGTATTTCCTGTAAACCTCCAACCTTCTCAGCAGCTGCTTTCCTCAGTGAAGCTGTGAGAGGAGAATGGTGACAGGCTTCAGGATTGGACAGAAACACACAGAGAGAGAACAGTCAGCCAATCAGAGGAGTCAGAATCTTGTTGTGATCATGTGTTTGAGTTGATGTGCAGACGACTGTTGTTGTTGTGTTCATGTCTACAGGAAATAAAGCTGGATTACAGCTGACAGCATCACAAGCTGTATAGAGACAGAGGTCCTCCTTCATCAAACTGTCGTACCATCAAATCTGATCTCAAACTGTTTGTTCTCTCATTTCAGCACTAAAGAATTGATCAGTTAATGTTTGTCACAGCTCTCAGATCAGTGTGACTGAAGCCTGCAAATCTCTGGCTCTCATTTCAAAGAACCATCATTACATTTCGTAACCATGTGGCCGGTGTATGAAAACGTATGAGTGTCTGTAAGTGAGTGAACACCGGCTAAATACTGGCTGACAGTACTTTTTGACTTGGCTAACGTCGACCCATCAAACACAACGCTGTGTTGTTTGTGTAAAATGGGTGAAACATGGAATGAAATGTAGAACTTCTGCAGCAGAACCTCACAGTGGGTGTGATTAGCCTCGTTAAAAACTGCTGAATATTAACTTCATATTATTAGTAGAGTGGCTGAAGTATAGTGTGATAAACTGAGAAGAGTCGGGGGCAGCTAATAATTCATTGATACTTCACTGTCAGGATTTTATTTCCACGGCACTTGACCAGCATCGAGCACAAAGGGCTTTCAAATAAAACACAATGATGGAATATTAAGAAAAATAAAAAATAGAACGACAATATTAAAAGTGAGCATTAAAACAAAGCAAGAACAGAAAACAGTGACGTTAAAACACGTCACGGTCATGTCTGTATACTCTTCATCAGATTTCCACAGAGAGGAACATGTTCATATATAGCTGATCCCTGTCAGACCAGCTGTACCAGTATATATATGCATCTGTCCATTTGTCCCAATATTTTTATACCAGACTCCATATTTACATGTTTGTCCTGTGATATTTCTAAAGTAGATGAAATATTCAGATGTGACTGAGACTCTGGTTGTTAGCAGCTTTGAACCTTAACAGCAGTAAATGCATCATTCCAGTGAACAGTGAATATCTGTGTCTCTGCAGTGATGATGCGTTCAGGGACTCTCAGCACTTTATTTCCACTGTGTACTTGAGTGACATGTGCAGAGTAAACAGGCTTGATGGCCAAAGTGTCTGCAGGTGTGTGAGCTTCCAGCTCAGTGTGTTCACTCCAACACGTTAACATGAGAGCTGAGAGGAAGCTGGCTACGCTACACAGCCGCTCCACTTCTGGTCTGAACAGGACTGAAGTCCCTGCTGCTCTTTATACTGGATGTGCTGCATCACTGACTGCCAGCTGATGAAGGAGTCTCTGTAAACTCTGATTCATGACTTCTGTTGTCTGTCTTCTTCTCTCATCAGATGGAAGTGATCGTGATCGAGCGTGAGCGATCAGAAAGGTGATTGGCTGAGAGCCGATCGGCTGCGTCCTGATGATCCAGAGAGGTTGAAGCAGCAGCAGCAGCTTGTGGGTGGAGAGGCTCTGACTGGGCCATGTTACTGGGAGGTAGAGTGGAGAGGAGAGCTTCATCCAGCAGTGACTGACAGAGGAACCACAACAAGTGGAGATGAGTGTCAGTGCTGCAGTGTGAACTGCTCTGAGATCAGCTCCACTGTCAGACACAGTGTCCAGTCCAGCATCCTCCCTGTGTGTTGCTGTGGATGTGACAGAGTATCATCAGCTCTGTCCTTCTACACAGTCTCTGCAGACACTCCTCCACTCCTTCTGCTCCTCACTTACACACCTCCTCCACCTGGAACCTGGACTTTATATACTCATTAGTATAAATGTACATATATGTATTTGACAAAGATGGCGCCTTTGTGTATGGCGAGCCGTCCACCTCTGCTCTGTGTTTTGTTGCTCCTGCTCTTAATTTCACTTTTTGTAAATAATGTGTCACCGTTGCTGCTGTATGATCGATAAAGTCTACGTTCTACGACTGTAGTGGACAGTCAAAGACGCTCCCACCGTTCCTGGCGTCTGTGCCCCACTACCTGCGGCGTCTTCCTGTTCCTCCGCCCCGCAAACGTCGTCACAGAAAGCGGGGGAAACGAAGCGGAGTCCTTGTTCGACTGAGAGTCTGCCTGGCACAGTCCTCGGAGTACGATCATCGTCACCTGCTGCGGTTACCCCGGGAATTTGACGGCTTCATTGTGCGGTGCTCCTCGGAGGTCAGCTGGCTCCGATCAGCTGTTCCAGATGCCGGCTACACACATCCCAGCCGCCCGTGGCGGGTCAGCATCTACAGACGAGGCTCCTTGCAGGAAAATCTCTGTCCTGTTGCTCGTGGTTCCAAGCGAACCGACCACACGCCAGTGCGCGTCCCCCTCATTAATACGAGGTCTTTGACAAATGAAACTTTTATCCTGAACGATTGCTTCTCAACACACGTGCTGGATTTCCTCTTGTTGACGGAGACGTGGATTAACCCGGTGACGACAGCACGTTCACTGAGCCCCCCCCCCCCCCGCTGTTCTTTCCTCATTACACGTACGTCCTCGTTCGACATTATCTCGTCTAATAGACACTGCCCCCGTGTGTTGTTCAGTACCATTAATTCCGTTGTGAGCCCCCACTCTCGTCCTCTGTCTGACGCCACTGTTTCTACATGTGAGGACTTCTTGCACTTTTTCGTTGACAAAGTGATGTCTGTGAGAGCGCTGAGCAGCGGCAGCATCAGACCAGACCAGACCAGTCTGCTACAACCCCACACTCCTCAGCGTTTGACCACTTTGAGCCCATCTCCCTCTCATCACTTGCTGATGTAGTGAAACACATGAAAACAACAAATTGCCCTTTGGATGTTTTCCCAACAAAATTGCTTAAAAAGGGTGTTCTCTACTGTTGGGCCTGTCCTCTTGGTTTTAATGAACACTTGCCTTAGCTCAGGATGTGTTCCGGCTTCTTTTAAACATGCTGTTGTGAGACCACTTCTTAAAAAAACACATCTGGATGCTAATGTTTTATCTCATTTTAGACCTGTTTCTAATGTGCCTTTTATCTCAAAAGTCCTTGAGAAAATTGTTTTTGTCCAGTTGCAGGCATTTTTAGAAAATAATTTTATCCTGGAAAAATTCCAGTCTGGGTTCAGATCACGGCAGAGCACAGAGTCTGCACTGCTTAAAGTACACAATGACATAACTGTGTTTGTTGATGCCAAACGTCCTGTTGTCCTTGTGCTGCTTGACTTAACGGCAGCATTTGATACAGTGGACCATTCCATTCTCTTGTCCCGCTTAAATAATTATGTTGGTATCCGTGGTACTGCACTCAAGTGGTTTGATTCTTACCTAAACAACAGGACTTTTTCTGTCATGATTGGTGACCTGTCCTCCTCTGTTGCCTCTTTGTTTTGTGGAGTTCCCCAGGGCTCTATTTTGGGACCTTTGCTTTTTTCACTTTATATGTTGCCGCAGGGCGTCAATTATAGCGAGACATAATTTAGCATTTAACTGCTACGCTGATGACCTCCAGCTGTATTTACCAGTGTTCCCAACCAAAAGTGTTGCTCTTCAGTCCCTCACAGACTGCATGACAGTGACATAGATTTAAAAAAATGTACTTTTTGTTTTTAAAGCCCTCAGCGGCCTAGCTCCTATTTATTTGACAGAGCTTCTCTCTGTCCGAAACCCAAACAGGGCGCTAAGGTCCACAAATCTAGGTGGATCAAGCCTTTTCTGTCGCTTGGCCCAGACTCTGGAACAAACTGCCCCCTGACATGCGCACCATCACAGACTTTGGCCTCTTCAAAACTCGGCTCAAAACACATCTTTTCAGACTGGCTTTTAATACACAGTAATGTGGTGACATTTTATTTTATCATCTTATTTTATTAGATTTTATCTGTTTGTTATTTCCCTGGTGTGTGTTCTGTTGTTGTTTTCTTTTAATCTGTTTTCATTTCTAATTTTACAGTTTGTTTTTAACTAGAAAGCACTTTGGTCACCTTGAGTGTTGTAAAGTGCTATATAAATACATTTTGATTGATTGATTGATTGATTGATATATAGCCAGCTTGTATTTTGTATTTCTCTTTCTGTTGCTATTTTTTCCAACTGCTATTACCTGCTGCTGTAATACCCAAATGTCCCCAGCTGGGGATTAATAAAGTCATCTATCTTAAGATGGAGTTTACACACTAATAATGTTTTCAGGATTGCATCAGTTAAAATAGTTCCAACATCAGTATAAGTTACAACTTAAATCTTTCACCTAGTCCTCAGTAGATGTAAATATGTTCTGGTTGGCATGGCGAATGGTTTCGAGAGGAGGATAAGAAAGAGCAAATTTTACCAGCTGTTTCAGGCTGGCAACGCGTTCTCTGTGATAGATTCCACCCCTTTGACAGTCCCTCCCTATAAGTGTGTCTGACACTCAGATATTTTCTCCCATTTCAAAACAGGGTTGGTGATTCACTTCAAGGGCATAAATCTACTGTGTGTGGAGCGATGAGAGCAGTCGCATTGTGTCAGCACTTCAACTGTAATGTTTCCAACTCAACAAAACATCATCCGTCACCCCTAAGCACTACCCCTAACTTCCGTGTTCTGTCCGCAAAGCGTCCGACGGATCTGATCGCTGCCATTGTAGACAATCCATACAGCTCCATCAGGCGCGTTCAGTCTACGTTTCAGAATCAGGTCTCCGTTCTGCTCAGCACAGAATATGCTCCCATATGCTGTGACGGACGACGTGTCAGTCTGCAGAGAGCAGAACGAGCCAGACAGGATGTCAGACACAGGAACGGAGGTTTTCAAAATAAAACACCCTGTGCAGACTCCTGTCTATAATAAAGAAAAATTTAAAACAGACAACAAAAGAAACCATTAAACTCCGAAGCCGCGCCGAAGGTTTGAAGTGTTTGAAGTGTGACCATCTGCAGCTCGGTGTCCTGTTGGGTCTGCTGTTTGACCAGGTGGCTTCTTTTTAAGTCCGACCACAGACAGGAGCCCTGTATTCTGACAGCGTGATGCATGCGATGAGATATAAGGGTCAATGAGGCCAGACAGGTGTGAAGAGGTGAGTCCATTTAAAAAATACATGACGTGAAAAAATGACATTTTCAGTGTTCAGCGCTCAAACGTGTCCAGCACACGAGACACAGCTTGAATGGTAGAAAGAGGGAAGACAAAACAAAATGCAAGTAAAAACATGTTGAATCACATCATGTGTGAAAACACAGTGTCTCATAAAACTGACAAATCCAACATGTGATGGAGAGTTTCAGCAAAATGTCAGAAAAATCTGAGTCTTCTGGCCCAGAAATGAGCAAATCTTCTCTTTTTTTCTCCAAACATTCACAAACTGACATCCTGCAAGCACGATTTGAAAACTTTGACCCAAAACCAGCTTCCAGCCGACAATTAGCACAAAATAAAAACGAACAAAGATTATTTAGTCCCAAAGAATCAATAACATCATCCCCAAAAACTGCAAACTGATTAAAAACGTGTCTCCTGTGCTGAGATGAACTGTGTTTGTGTTTCTTGTCAGTCTAAAAGTACATTCAGTTCATTTGCTTTGATGCAGTTTAGTTGTAACTTCAACAAAACAGATTATTTCCATCATTTAAATGCTGAAGCACCAACATCTTGACAGAAAAGCCTTTTTAATTCAGTCTGTTCGAGCCAAAAGAAACACTGATGAACACATCATGTTAAACAGCTGATCTGTGAGCAACACACACACACACACATACACACACACAGATGCTGCCTGGTGACTTCCTGTAAATGATGAGGGGAGGAGCAACACTGATCATGTGACCCAGGCTCATGAGAACAGGGAGGGAATCCTGAAAGAGAAACTAAAGTCAGAGAGTTCAGACTCCATGTTGAGTGAACAGAGCAGACGGAGGAGAAGTGAAGCTGAAGCAGGTGAGTGTTAATCCAACGTTTCATGACTTTACTGTTAAAGTGTGAGTCAGTTTCCTTCCTGTGGACTGTAGAGGACACAAATGTTAGACTGTGTGAGAGAGAGACCATGTATGACCATGTATTAATCACATTGTGGGGACTCGCCGTCCTTATGGGGACAAAACGGAAGTCCCTGTAATGTAAATCATTAACTTTTAGGGTGAAGACTTTGGTCAAGTTCAGGTTTAGGCAAGCAGTGGTCATGGTGATGGTTAGGATTAGTCTCCAGGAAATGAATATAAGTCGTTTTAATGTCCCCAGAAATGATGGAAACATGATTGTGTGTGTGTGTGTGTGTGTGTGTGTTACTTCCTGCTCTCTCAGTCTTGTTTCTTGATTCTTGTGTTCTGAGCTCACCGTCAGCGTCACTGTTTTACTCTCAGACTGACCTCAGATCAGAAGATGATGGAGGAAGAGGAGGACAGAGTTAAGTCTTCAGCATCCAGCTGTCTGTCTATGAAGAGTGACCGGTCCAAAGAACGTCCTCCAGACTTCAGCCATGAACCTGGACCCTCAGACACAAAGTGAGAGAACTGCTATTAACTCATTTCTACGACTCACTTTCAGTGACTTCTGTCAGCGCCATGTTTTCATTGTTTTCACTGTTTTCATTGTTTTCATTGTTTTCATTTTGTGGTTTTATATTAAAAATGTCACTAAAATGTATTTTTAAATTTAACAAACGTTTTGTGACATGAAGAGAAATCATTGGAGGCATCTTCATCTTAGAATGTGTGACAGCTGTCAGTCACAGAGAAAAGCTCTGATCTAATCTAAGAGGACTAATGCAGACTTTTAAAGGTCCTCATTATGGACAGGAGCAGCAGTTTGTGTTTTTAGAGCTTCATTAATGTGAATGTGATAGAAATAAAAACATGTTGGTGTTTGCAGAGTTCAGTACAGCAGACAGAGAGCAGAGTCTCCAGCATCCAGCTGTCTGTCTATGAAGAGTGACCGGTCCAAAGATTATCCTCCAGTCTTCAGCCATGAACCTGGACCCTCAGACACAAAGTGAGACTCTGTTTTTACTGTAAACTGACCTGATGGGAGATGATGCATTGAGGATGAAGATAAAATATCTAGATTTCTATTCATGATGCAGAACTTTTGGTGCAGAAAGTGTTTCAAACTCAGATCGACCTTATTTTATTTCTGCAGTAAAACTGTTGAGAAGCTTCATTTCAACATTTACACCTCAGGAACATTCATATATTTCTGCCCTCACATTGAAGCTGCTGTGAACATTTGCAACGATTCAGAATGTGAAAGAATCTGCTTCACATGTGAAATTCACTTTCTCATATTTGATCTGAGAATCATTTATTGGTTTGACTCTTCATCAGATCAGCTGTTATGACCAGATGCATGTTGAATCACTTTGAGTCATAATTGTACAACATGTGATAAAAAGTGATTTGTAGAAGAGCTTTGCTCACCGTGATCAACACTTTGAATCATTAGTAAGTGAACCTTTGAGTTCAGACTCTCTCCATCAGATATTGTTCCTAAAGGTCAGGAACAAACATCCATGGACAGAACTTGTGTAAAAGTCATCAGTGCACGAGAAAGAGACACTTCTAATGTCAGTTTAAAGTGAACTAACACAGCATCGCACAAATCTTCACATTTTCAACAACCATCAGTGATTGAGTTTAGTTATAAAGAAATGTCTTTCAGAGAGAGGAAGAGGAGTCATGTTTCTGTGGAGGAGCAGCCGTCCTGCTGTGTTTTGTGTCAGGACGTCCTGAAGGATCCAGTCTCTACCAGCTGTGGACACCGGTTCTGCAGACAGTGCATCACCTCATACTGGGACCAGTCTGCTTCATCAGGAGAGTCCTCCTGTCCCCAGTGTGGAGACAGATCCAGAACGAGAGCTGGACTGCAGACAGCCAGTCAGACCTGCACTGTGCAAAGTAAGACTGTCCACCCACACATGTTGAAACTGTGACCTTCTACAATTCATGACATTTATTTGCAGAGTTTGTCAGATTTTCTTTGTTTTGTCTCATTTTTCTCTTTTTTTTAGTGACTGGTGATCTTCAGGAGGTTTTAGATGAACATAAGATCAGTCTGAGGAGGAGATGTGAATGTGTGACTGAAGGAAGTGATGAACCAGGAAGTGGAACCCTCCTCAACAGGATCTACACTGAGCTCTACATCACAGAGGGACAGAGTGAAGAGGTTAATACCCAACATGAGGTGAGGCAGCTTGAGACAACCTCCAAGATGGAGACCCTCCATGAGACTCCAATCAAGTGCCAGGACATCTTTAAAGCCTCACCTGACCAGCAGAGACACATCAGAGTCGTTCTGACGAACGGCGTCGCTGGCGTTGGAAAAACCTTCTCAGTGCAGAAGTTCAGTCTGGACTGGGCAGAGGGCTTGGAAAACCAAGACGTCAGCCTGGTGGTTCTGCTTTCGTTCAGGGAGCTGAACTTGATCAAAGATGAGCAGTACAGTCTTCTGACGCTGCTCCGTGTTTTCCATCCAACATTACAGAAGGTGACAGCAGAGAAGCTCGCTGTCTGTAAGCTTTTGTTCATCTTTGACGGCCTGGATGAAAGCAGACTTTCACTGGATTTCCACAACAACGAGGTTTTGTCTGATGTCTCACAGAAGTCATCAGTCAACGTGCTGTTGACAAACCTCATCAAGGGGAATCTGCTTCCCTCGGCTCTCGTCTGGATCACTTCCAGACCCGCGGCAGCCAATCAGATCCCTCCTACATGTGTCGACAGGGTAACAGAAGTACGAGGCTTCACTGATGCCCAGAAGGAGGAGTACTTCAGGAGGAGATTCAGTGATGAAGATCTGTCCAGCAGAATCATCTCACACATCAAGACCTCCAGGAGCCTCCACATCATGTGTCAAATTCCAGTCTTCTGCTGGATCACTGCTACAGTTCTGGACCACATGTTGACTACAGACCAGAGAGGAGAGCTGCCCAAGACCCTGACTGACATGTACTCCCACTTCCTGCTGGTTCAGACAAAGAGGAAGAAGCAGAAGTATGTTGAGGAACATGAGACGAGTCCACAGGAGCTGATGAAGGCTGACAGGGAAGTTCTTCTGAAGCTGGGGAGGCTGGCCTTTGAACAGCTGGAGAAAGGAAACATCATGTTCTACCAAGAAGACCTGGAGCAGTGTGGTCTTGATGTCACTGAAGCCCTGGTTTACTCTGGAGTTTGTACAGAGATCTTCAAAAGAGAGTGTGTGATCTTCCAGAAAACAGTTTACTGCTTTGTTCATCTGAGCATTCAGGAGTTTCTGGCTGCAGTCTACATGTTCCACTGTTACACCAGCAGGAACACAGCGGTACTGGAGGGTTTCCTAAAAGACTGGAAACCCAGCGACTCAAAACCAAGTTCTTTTTTGGAGAACATTAAATATTTTGGAAACATTAATAGCCACCACCCATCCCTGGATGTCTTTCTAAGGAGCAACATGGAGAAATCTCTTGAAAGTAAAAATGGCCACCTGGACCTGTTTGTTCGCTTCCTTCATGGCCTCTCTCTGAAGTCCAACCAGAGACTCTTAGGAGGCCTGCTGGGTCAAAGAAAAAACAAGTCAGAAATCATCCAAAGAGCCATCAACAACCTGAAGGAGATGAACAGTGATGATATCTCTCCTGACAGAAGCATCAACATCTTCCACTGTCTGATGGAGATGAACGACCCCTCAGTACATCAGGAGATCCAAGAGTTCCTGAAGTCAGAGAACAGATCAGAGAAGAAACTCTCTGAGATCCACTGCTCAGCTCTGGCCTACATGCTGCAGATGTCAGAGGAGGTTCTGGATGAGTTTTACCTGAAGAAGTACAACACAACACTGGAGGGACGACAGAGACTGATTCCAGCTGTGAGGAACTGTAGAAAGGCTCTGTAAGTCCAGATGTGATTATCAACACTGTTCAGAAACGTAAAGCTGAAGCCATCAGTGTTAAAGATACACACTTTACACACATAACTTCACACTATAAGAGTTTAACCCTGATTTCAAAAAAGCCAGAACACTTTTTAAAACGTAAATAAAACAGAATGCAGTGATCTGCAAATTATTTTCTAATTTTATTAAATTAAATACAAAGACAAGATATTTAATGTTCAAACCAATGAACTTGTTTCTCACAACAGTAACTGTAGAGGCAACATATGCAGAGAAAACAGCAGCACACGTTTCCACTGTGATTTTGACTGAATTAGCAGCCACAGTCTTTGTGTATGGAGCTCCTGATTGACTCAGACAGCAGCTCATGACACAGTCAGCTCCTGGGACGCCTCCAGGTTCATTCTGCCAGTGAAGAGCTCAGCAGGTTCAGTTCAGTGGAGGATCTCCATCATCAACCAGCTCAGTTATAGTCTTTGTTCCAAAACATTCACTGCAGCCAGCTGAACTCCACTTGATACAACTATGACCCAGAAAATTATAACAATACAATCTTTAGTCATTATTACAACAAAAATGTTGATACGCTGTGTGAAACATGAACAGAATGCTGATCCTTTCTGACAGAAACTGACCTGAAAACAGCACAAAGTCAATATATTTACTGTCTGAGCTCATCAGTTCATTGATTTCTGTAAATATCAGCTGAATCTGAATCTGATGCAGCAACACGTTTCAAACACGTTGTGACAGCAGCAACTAAAGACTGGGAAAGATGTGGGACGCTCCAAAAACACCTGTTTGGATCATTCCACAGGTAAACAGGCTGATTGGAAATGATTGATTCTGGTTTTATTGATGTTTCTCACGGTCTCTCTCTCAGTTCAGACCTTTTGAATCGGGGTTGTCTGATATTAATGAAATAGGAGTCATTAAATTAATTTCATGGCAGATGAAAAGCAGATAAAGTGACACAAGATGTAACAAAGATTCACAAAATACACACAGACACATGACTGAGGTAAATACATGTGACTGCAGTTAATAAAGTTCAACAAACACAAATCAGAGCAGCCTGTTCATCAAACTATGACACATATTTACATTAGAGACATTTTGTCTGAAGCTGAAATTTGTGGTTTATTATGTTGCTCAAGGAAAGTTTGACATGTGGACAAGAGGAGCTTCAAACCACAAACCTGGTGGTCAATGGCTGAGCAGCTGAGGCTGACCAACCGACAGCATGTTCAGTTTATATTCTCTGTCATCACAGACTTTCAGGCTGTCGACTCTCAGAGACTCACTGTGAAGTCGTGGCCTCAGCTCTGAAGTCCAACCCCTCCCATCTGAGAGAGCTGGACCTGAGCTACACCAAGCTGCAGGATTCAGGAGTGAAGTTGCTGTCTGCTGGACTGGAGAGTCCAAACTGTAGACTGGAGACTCTGAGGTCAGTTCTTGTTTTTTTGTTCTTGTCCAGTGTTTGTCTACCAAATTTAAATCCATTCCAGGTGTTTTAAGTTTTCTTCAGTTCTCTTGTTTTCTGGGTTTGTCTGAGCACAAATCACAACAGCTCTTTTTCAAAGTTTAACAGTCTGAACAGTTTGACTCAGAGTTCAGTCTAGACTTAATTTGTGTTGGTTTTATGAATGACACACACACACACACACACACACACACACACTGTGTGAAGCACATTTCCTAACGCAGGTGTTTGAAGTATCGTGTCTGATCTGTCACCAGCGACAGGTGACACTTCAACATGTCGTGATGCTTCCATTCAGAAAAAGTCGTCACTTTGTGTTCTGACTCAACCAGTAAACAGGAGCATAAATAATAAACTTTATTAATACAAGAAGCCAGCAGGACACATTTAAGATGACGAGAAGATCCGTCTCACTTTGCTCAGTGCACATTTGATGCAGTCATAGATAGATAGATAGATAGATAGATAGATAGATAGATAGATATACTTTATTTATCCCAAGCTGGGAAATTGCAGTGCAGCAGCAGCATTACACACAGTGAAATAAGTGAAAATAAGACTATAAAGAACAAACTATACATAATAAAAATATAAAAATAGCGAGCAGTAAAAAGTTTATATACATAACAAAATAATAAAATAGCCAAATAGTAAACAGTAGTAAAAGTATTGCACAAAAGGAATATCAAATGCAAATGGCAGTGAAAATTAAGTGTACCGTGACTGTAAGAACAAACTATATATAATAAAATATCGAAATAACAAGCAGTAAAAAATTATATACATAATAATAAAATATCAAAAGCAAACAGTCGTGGTAAGAAGTATTGTATTATTATTATTATCTTCAGCTGTTATTGTACAGTGTAATGACATGTGGCAGGAAAGATTTCCTGTATCTGTCCCTTCGACAGCGGAGCTGCAGCAGCCTGTGGGAGAAGGTGCTCCGCTGTCTGTCCACTGTGTGATGGAGAGGGTGCTGATCATTGTCCATGATGGATAGCAGTTTATTCAGCGTCCTCCTCTCCACCATAGAGATGATTGAGGATGAAGCTCACAGTCAGTCAGCTGTGTGTTGATGCAGACGAGTTGATGAGTTTTGTATTTACTGAAATGATTATTTATGTCCTAAAGTCTTATTTATTTCATATTGGCATATTTAAGTTCTATAGAAAGCATCTGTGATGTTTTCAGTCCAGCGTGGGAGCTGCTGCTGTCCAGCTAGCTCAGCTCTGACTTACAGAATGATGACTTGAGTCGTAGTTAGCTTTACTCGCTGTTTCCTGTGGCTCTTCACACCATCTGACACAGACTGAGTGAAAACTAACTGTAAGACAGAAGAGACACAATCACCAGTTTGTTGGCAACATGTGTTTTTCCTGCTGTAAATACATGAAAATAAAACATGTTTTTTTTTCAAACAAATCAAATACATTTCAATGGAAGTAACGTTTTTAACAAACAATCAAATCTTTATTTCCATCTTTGCCTCTGTAGCATTTCCAGTGTGGATTAGAGTGTTTATAGAAGAGCATGTGGACAGATTCAGCTGACTTCCTCCAATGACGAACAGGAAGTGATCTTTGTGAACCCAGAACTCCTGAAGCAGGACAAACACTTGTCAAAATAAAAGTCTATCAAAATAAAAGTCCATCCAACATTATGTTTTAAAGGCAAAACACCTGTCTGAGCATGTTTCATAAAATGACTCATGATTATTATGAATAAGAAGAAACGGACGAAAATGAAAGTAACAGAAGTAACAACACGTCTGATTTGATCGTTATTCCAGACTTGAGTGAGATGAGCAGCATGTTATTGATCTGTGTTGACATGAACAGCTGTATGAATGTTGTGGTGACATTTGGATGATGTCTGTAGAATCTGACATTATGATGATCCACAATAACACAATGACAAAGTCACTGGACTGATTTTAGGGCAAAGCTCATTGATTAGGACAGAGTCATGTTGAGCTGCACATGTACAACCTGAACACATCTGATTGGATTAGAAATGGATTTTTATCTTCATCATTTATTCTTTATTCAGGTTGAGGAGCTGCAGTTTGTCAGAGATCAGCTGTGCTTCTCTGGTCTCAGCTCTGAAGTCCAACCCCTCCCATCTGACAGAACTGGACCTGAGCTACAACAACAAGGTGCAGGATTCAGGAGTGAAGCTGCTGTCTACTGGACTGGAGAGTCCAGACTGTAGACTGAAGACTCTGAGGTCAGTTCATGTATTTTGCTCTTGTCCAGTGTTTATCGGCCAAATGTAAATCCATTCCAGGTGTTTTAAGTTTTCTTCAGTTCTCTTGTTTTCTGGTGAGCACAAATCACAGCAGCTCTTTTTCAAAGTTTAACAGTCTGAACAGTTTGACTCAGAGTTTAGTCTGAATTTAATATGTGTTGGTTTTATGAATGTGACACACACACACACACACACACACTGTGTGAAGCACATTTCCTAACGCAGGTGTTTGAAGTATCGTGTCTGATCTGTCACCAGCGACAGGTGACACTTCAACATGTCGTGATGCTTCCATTCAGTAAAAGTCGTCGCTTTGTGTTCTGACTCAACCAGTAAACAGGAGCATAAATAATAAACTTTATTAACACAAGAAGGCAGCAGGACACATTTAAGATGACGAGAAGATCCGTCTCACTTTGCTCAGTGCACATTTGATCCAGTTATAGAGATGATTGAGGATGAAGCTCACAGTCAGTCAGCTGTGTGTCGATGGAGACGAGTTGATGAGTTTTGTATTGACTGAAATGATGATTTATGTCCTAAAGTCTTATTTACTTCATATTGGCATATTTAAGTTCTATAGAAAGCATCTGTGATGTTTTCAGTCCAGCGTGGGAGCTGCTGCTGTCCAGCTAGCTCAGCTCTGACTTACAGAATGATGACTTGAGTCGTAGTTAGCTTTACTCGCTGTTTCCTGTGGCTCTTCACACCATCTGACGCAGACTGAGTGAAAACTAACTGTAAGACAGAAGAGACACAATCACCAGTTTGTTGGCAACATGTGTTTTTCCTGCTGTAAATACATGAAAATAAAACATGTTTTTTTTCAAACAAATCAAACACATTTCAATGGAAGTAACGTTTTTAACAAACAATCAAATTCTTTATTTCCATCATTGCCTCTGTAGCATTTCCAGTGTGGATTAGAGTGTATATAGAAGAGCATGTGGACAGATTCAGCTGACTTCCTCCAATGACGAACAGGAAGTGATCTTTGTGAACCCAGAACTCCTGAAGCAGGACAAACACTTGTCAAAATAAAAGGCTTTCAAAATAAAAGTCCATCCAACATGATGTCTTAAAGGCAAAACACCTGTCTGAGCATGTTTCATAAAATGACTCATGATTATTATGAATGAGAAGAAATGAACGAAAGTAAAAGTAACAGAAGTAACAACACGTCTGATTTGATCGTTATTCCAGACTTGAGTGAGATGAGCAGCATGTTATTGATCTGTGTTGACATGAACAGCTGTATGAATGTTGTGGTGACATTTGGATGATGTCTGTAGAATCTGACATTATGATGATCCACAATAACACAATGACAAAGTCACTGGACTGATTTTAGGGCAAAGCTCATTGATTAGGACAGAGTCATGTTGAGCTGCACATTTACAACCTGAACACATCTGATTGGATTAGAAATGGATTTTTATCTTCATCATTTATTCTTTATTCAGCTTGAGGTACTGCAGGTTGTCAGAGATCAGCTGTGCTTCTCTGGCCTCAGCTCTGAAGTCCAACCCCTCCCATCTGACAGAACTGGACCTGAGTGAAAACAAGCTGCAGGATTCAGGAGTGAAGCTGCTGTCTGCTGGACTGGAGAGTCCAGACTGTAGACTGAAGACTCTGAGGTCAGTTCACTGACTCTCTGTTACTATTGTCGATCTTTAATAATAATAATAAACTTTATTGATCAAAGACCTTTTGTACAAAACATGCAGCTCAAAGTGTTTTACATTGAAAACAGAATAAAAACAGGAAACAGAAAATGAATTGAAAGAACGCAGGTACAGATAAAAGCTGAGTGTTGCAGAGAAAGCAAAACATGTGACAGATCAACTATGAAAAGAGACATTTAAAAACAGAATGAAAATATGTTTAATGAACAACTGAAGCTCATTTCTGTTCAGACACAACTTCCATCAGTCACGTTTTAAATGAGCTTTTGTTGATATTTCATGTTTGTTGAAGTAAATTTAGGCTTCAGTCACAAAGATTTGTGCTTCTTTTTTTTTATAATTCACTTTTTTTATTGACCTTCTGCATCAATTTTAAACAGACATCCATTTCAATTGTTATTACCAATATGTTAGCTTGAGTGTCCTTTTTTTTTCTGATAATAGCAATGAAACGAACAAACAACCAACCAAACAAACATGATCAAACATGAACAAAATGGGAGTGAAGTACGGTTATTGCATTTGCTATACAAAATCTTCTTCTGCAAAATTAAGGAAATCGAAGTCTGGTCTACATAACATGATGTAGTTTATCCATTTCTTCCATCGTGAAACAAATAAGTCCGTCTTATAGTTCACCTCTGCAGTTAGTCTCTCCATCCTACATATATCAATTGTAATGTCCATCCATATTCAGCGTTGGGCTTTCTGATGAAAGCCATTTTCTTGTGAGGGCTTTTTTTTTTCCAGAGAGAAGTGACTCCCAAAAATTTCTTGTGTTGCCTCATGTATTTCCTTCCAAAAAGTTTTGATAACTGAAAAACTCCAAAAGACATGATAATGATTTGCCTTTGTATTTCCACAATTTCTCCAACAAGTGGAGAGTTGTCTCTATAGTGGGACTTTTGGTGTGGTGTAATAAAATATCAAACTTTTCCAACCAAACTCTTTCCAGCTCTGTGAGCTGCTACACTTCCATTGATATTCCCAGATTATTGCCCACTCTTCCTCCGTCAGATCTGGTCCTCCCTCCATTTCCCATTTTGTCTTGATATACAGAGTGGAATGTGTTTTCATGTTAATAAGCCCTTTATATAGCCCTGAAATTATACCTCTATCTTTGTGTGAGTTATAAGCCCTTTTAAATATGTCTAACAGCTGTTTGCTTGTTCTGATAGATTTTTTATCCTTTCACTAATAAAGTGTCTCAGCTGCAGGTATCGATAGAAATCTTGTGTCTCTAGAGCATATTTCTCTTTAATTCTTTCAAAACTAAGTAATACATTATCCTTTATAATCTTACATATAGCCGTTATGCCTCTAGTTGTCCAGTCTATGAATCTTTTATCTAATTTATTTGGTGCAAACTGTGTGTCATATGCACCCCACTTAAGGATCACAATATCTTTTTTCTAATTTGTATTTGGTTATCACTGTTTTCCATATTTTTAGAGTTAACTTGATCCATGGATTTTCTATACTTCTAATAAAATCTTGCAAACTACTATCAGCCATCAAGGCTTGTATGGGAATCTTAGTTAGAGCCTCTTCAATGTTTTTCCACTGGGCATCATAGGAAGGGTTACACCAACATATTATAGGTCGTATTTGTGCTGCCCAGTAATAATCTAAGAGAAGGAAGGCCCCATCCTCCTTTTAATTTTGGCAGTTGCAGGGTTTTAAATCTAATTCTAGGCCTTTTACCTTGCTATATGTATCTGGACAGGATTTTGTCCCATTCATTAAATTGTTTTTGGCTTATTTCTATTGGTAGAGTTTGGAATAGATATAATAATTTGGGTAAGATATTCGTTTTAATCAAGTCTATTCTTGAGCTAAAACTCAAGCATGGAATTAAATTCCATCTCACTATATCCTCTTTAATTTTCCTTTCTATTGGTAAATAATTGTGTTTATTTAGTTCTGTGAGGTCCTTCGGTATGATAACCCCCAGATATTTAAAATATTCTGTCTGCCACGCCAGATCATATTATCCTTAATTTCATCTGTCGGATTGTAATTATATGTAAGTAATTGTGTTTTGCTAATATTAATTTTGTATCCTGACATGCGACTAAAGTAATCAAATGAATACATTAAATTGGGTAGTGAGATTGTTGGTTGACTCAAGAAGATCAAAATATCATCTGCGTAGCAGGCTGCTCTTTTCCCTGAATGTTGATGCCAATTATTTCTATGTTTTGTCTTATATATTGATTAAATGGTTCTAAGTATAGTGCAAATAATAGTGGTGAACATGTACAACCTTGTCTTGTGCCTCTTTCTAAAGTAAAACTATTTGATAAGCTACCATTTACCTTGACTCTTGCAGTGGGTTTATCATATAGTGCTTGTATAGTTTTAATTATTGATTCTTGTAGGCCAAATCTGTGAAGTACTCGGTAAAGGAAACTCCAGTTCACTGAATCGAAGGCCTTTTCCGCATCAATACTAATTACCATCGCTGCTGTTTTATTTTTTTGGATGTGGCTAATTATTTGTAATGTTCGTCGTATGTTGTCTGTGTTTGACGCTCTCGGATAAAGCCGGTTTGGTCATTATGTATAAGGTTAGGTAAAAATCTTTCCAGTCGCCTAGCTATGATAGAAGTAAATAGCCTATAGTCTATATTAAGAACAGATATAGGTCTGTATGATCCACATTCTAATTTATCTTTATTTTCTTTTGGGATGGCAGATATTATAGCTTCCCTCCAACTGGGTGGTGTTTGTGCTTAATGCCCAATTTAATGTATGAAGCATCACAGGTATTAGCTCCTCTTTCATCTCTTTATGCCATTCTGCTGTATAGCCATCTGATCCTGGTGACTTATTTAATTTCAATTTGTTTATTGCTATTTTCAATTCTTTTTCTGTTATGTCTTCAATCATTATTTTATTCTGTTCTTTGTTTAGCAGGGGTAATTCCAGATAATCTAGAAAACTATCTACTATCTATTTCAGCGATAGTGCATCCTGTTTTTTTAGTGTAAAGACTCTTATAAAATGTCTCAAAGGCTCCCTGAATTTCATTTAGTTTAGTTTTTGTTACTTTTGTCAGTGGATCTTTAATCTTATGTGTTCTGTACTGTTTTCTTTTTAAGTTTCCAAGCCAGAACTTTCATTGATTTTGACCCTCCTTCATAATATCTTTGTTTAAGAAACATTAGATTTTTCTTAATCTCCTGAGTTGTCACACTATTAATTTCATTTCTCGTTTTCCTGATTTCGTCCAGTACATACTGTGCAGCTTTCTCTTTATGTATTTTCTCTAATTCTTTTAGTTTATTTTGTAGTTCTGCTAATTTCTTGTTTCTCTCTTTTTTTTATAAGCTGATATTGAAATGATTTTGCCTCTCAGGACAGCTTTTAGAGCATCCCACAAAATAGGAGGAGAGACATCTCCTTTATCATTCAAATCCAGATAGAAACGAATCTCTTTTTTAATCTGCTCTTTAAAGCGAGGGTCATTAAGCAGGCTTGAGTTTAGTTTCCAATTATTGATTTTTGCTCTTAGATTTAGGTTTATCGAAAGGTATATAGGTGCATGATCACTTAGGTCAATTGTTCCAATTTCACAGGTATGTATTTTATCTTTGTATTTTCCAAATATTAAGAAATAATCTATTCTTGTGTATAATGCATGGGGAGGGGAGTAATGTGTATAATCTCTCTGATTGGGGTGTAGATCTCTCCATATATCTATTAAACCCACCTCCTCAAATAGCAGGCTAATTTTCTTAATCAATGAGTTCGAATTCTGTATTTTCTCACTAGAGGTATCCATTTTTGGTTGTAAGTGTATATTTAGGTCTCCCCCACAGACTAAGAGGCCAACTGTTTCCGATACCATCATATCAACCACTTTCTTGAAGAAGTGGATGTCGCTTCCAGGTGGTGCATAAATATTTAGTAACGTGATCGGGGTCCCTTCTATGTTTCCCCTTACTAATACATATCGCCCCTCCGGATCACTTTTCTCAAATACTTTTTTCAAAATGTAGTTTGCCTGATATAAGAATAGCGACACCCCTTCTTCTTCCAGACTTATAAGAGGAGGAAAACACACCTGTGAAACCCAATCTTTTCAATTTCTCATGTTCCTTAAAGTCCAGGTGGGTTTCCTGCAGGTATACTATCTGTGCTTGTTCTCTCTTCATTTTTGTTAATATCTTTTTGCGCTTAATCGGATTTAGAAGACCATTTACATTATATGAAATAATATTTATCTTTCCACTAGCCATACTCCAATTTTCCAGATGTTTGTAAAATAGCAAAACCTTGTGTAATCCTTACACTCCCAAAACATATATAAACAATAATACAAACCTTTGAGCTGTACAGAACAACAGCTGCAGTAAGAACTCTTATTTGTCCTCGAACCGGTAAAAGAAAAAAGATAAATATGTTGACTTCCAACCGTGGGGTCTCAAGTATGACCCTAAGTGAGCCCCGATGGAATTATTATTATCTGGCTAATGTCCATTCCTGTCACAGCACAGGTAAACAGAAAAACAAACAAAAGAAAGAAAAGCGCCCGACTATATATATATATATATAATATATATATATAAATGTCTTTTATGCCATGTTTAGTTCGTATATTAATTAAAGTAAAGAGATCCTATGTACCCTATATCAACAGTCCTCGGGACATCAACTGATGAACTGATGACTTACATGAACCTATCTGTCCTCAGTCCTCTTTTCATCACTCCTGTTCTTGACGTCTGTATGCCTGGAGTTTTTCCTTGTAGCCCTGGTTACGATCCTTATTCACCTGGCCCCTGGTCTTCCTCTGTGTGCGCGATACGATAGGCTTCGGATCTGCTCCAAAATAGTCTCTGGGCGTTTGATGACCTTTACTGGGAATCCCCTCTTTGCCATGTCGCTGGTTGTCTCCTCCACCGAGCCATACAGCACAGTTCCCTCTGGGTAAAATACTCTCATCCTTGCTGGGAACGGGGTCTGGAACCGGATTTTCTTGTCCTTTAGCACCGCTTTCACCTCCGCATATTCCTTCCGCTGCTTCAAAACCTCATGTGCATAATCATGATCCAGATTAACCTTATTTCCCTGATACTCAAATCCCCGCTTCTGCCAGACAAGTTTTAATATTTCCTCCTTCGTTCTGTAGCTGGCCAGTTTGGCAACTATGGATCGTGGTGGTGCGTTTGGTGGGGGCTTTGGCACCAGTGCACGGTGCGCTCTCTCTACACGTATTTCCCGTGAGTCTGGTAACTCCAGTTAAAGCTTCAATAAATGTTCAACAAAAACAGCCATTGATGGTGCGTCATCTTCCGATCCCTCTTTAACACCGTGAATTCTTATATTTTCTCTTCTGGACCGTCCCTCTAGGTCTGTTAGCTTAGTATCCATTTCAATGTGCAGTTTGAGCATCTCAGCTGCTGCTTCCTCGTTAGCTTGTATTTTAGCTTCAGCTTCCAGAATCCTTTCCTCCGCTTCTTCCACTCTCTTGTTTGTTTTATTGATATCCTCTCGGATTCCCTGAAGCTGCAAGCTATTATCTCTCCTGAATTCTCTCAGTTCTCTCAGTATAAGATCCAGGCTTGCGTCGCTGTTCCCCCTCATCTGTTAGCATGTCATTATCTCCATGTTGCTGCTAGCAAGTGAAACTTCATCGTCTTCATCTCCATCGTGTAATATGTTTCGTGTGGATCTCTTTTTGTTTTTGGATTTTGACATCTTAAAAGCCCTGACCTTGTTTTAATTTCGAACACGATATGAATTCGAGTTGTTGTGGGCTATTTATTCTCAAAGTCGGGAGCGCTGACTCCTATGCTGCCATCCTCTCTCAGAGCCAAACCGGAAGTCAAGATTTGTGCTTCTTAAAGAAAGTGTAGAAAATGTTGACTGTTAGTTGTTCAAGTCAATGAATGTTGATGATTTTTGGTAAATGTTCACATCTGGATCCAGAAGATCCTCTGAACTAATATTTGTTTCAATTGATCAAGTTGACTTGATGAAGTGGAAATATTTCTTTAGTTTCTGATGATTTTAATGTGTTTTCACAAACAATGACTGATGATTGATATTGATCCTTCAGAACACACACACACACACACACACACACACACACACAGCTGTTTAAAGGATCAGTATGTGGACTTGAGTGAGATGAGCAGCATGTTATTGATCTGTGTTGACATGAACAGCTGTATGAATGTTGTGGTGACATTCAAGGGGTTCAAGGAGTCTTTATTGTCCCCGTGGGGCAAATTGCTCTACAGCCAGCAGTAACAAAAACAGGCAACAATCACAAAAACAACAACATATTGCACAGAGGAAATAATAGATGGGACAGTACATTAATCAGTCACTTGTTCAGAAGACCTATGGCAGCAGGGACAAAAGAGTACTTAAGTCTGTTGGTCCTGCATCTTGGCAGGATGAACCTGCGGCCTGACGGGAGCAGCACAAACTCACCAACCAAAGGGTGACACTCGTCAGTGAGAATCGAGCGGGCCTTATTCAGGGTCCTGAGCTTGTACATGTCAGCGAGATCATTGAGGTCAATGCCTGCAATTCTGCTGCACACTCTCACTATACCCTGCAGTCTGTTTTAGTTCTTGAGGGAAAGTAAGCCGTGCCAGCAAATCAAAGAAAATGTCAGAACAGACTCAATAAAACAAGAATAAAACATTCTCATAAAAGTGCAGTCAACATTAAAACTCCGCAATTTCCTGAGGAAATACATGCGTTGATGGCCTTCTTGCAAACAGCATCGAATGGAGATCAAAAGACAGCCTGTCATCAATGTTAGTACCAAGATATTTATAATTATGGACCAGCTCAACGGTTTGATCCTCAATGACGAGAGGAGGAGTGGCTGACAGATGTTTGCGGAAGTCTATCACCATTTCTTTGGTCTTTGACACATTAATACACATAAAAGATGAGGAACACCAGTCTGTGAATTCCTTCACTACAGGGCCATGGTCAGGGTCGTCACTGCTCAGTGAGGACACGATTACTGAGTCATCTGCGAATTTCAAGATGTGACGCCCCACATGTTGGCTACGGCACTCGTTCATGTTCAAAACAAACAGTAATGGTGAAAGGACGCAGCCCTGAGGTGATCCAGTGGAGGAGACGAGAGTGTCTGAAAAAACACCATTTACCCTCACACGTTGTGGTCTTTCTGTTAAAAAGTCCATTAGCCAGGCTATTAGACCAGGATCAATGCTGTGGAAGTCCCTCAGTCTCTCTGCTAAAATGTGTGGCTGTATGCAGTTAAAAGCTGATGAAAAGTCAATAAATAAAAGACGAGCAAAAGTCTTGGCTCCCTCAAGATGAGTCAAGACAAGATTTAAAAGGGTGGCTAATGCATCCTCAACACGTCTGCCTGACCTGTAAGCGAACTGCAGTGGGTCCAGGTTATCTTGAACAGAGGTCAGAAGTGCTTCCTTGACAATCTTCTCAAAAGATTTCATGACTAGGGAAGTTAATGCCACGGGTCTAAAATCATTTAGTGATTTGGGGGATGCAGATTTTGGAACTGGGACAATAATGGAGTCTTTCCAAAGTGAGGGGACCTTATGAAGCTGGAGGGACATTGAAAAAATAAAAGTAAATATGTCTGACAGCTGGTCAGCACAGTTCTTAAGAACACGCCCTCCAATGCCATCCGGGCCAGGGCTTTTCCTTTCCTTGACTCCCCGGAAAAGTTTACACACTTTGCCCTGTCGACAACGATATTCTGAGAGGAGACAACATTTTTAAAAACCGACAGTTCCTCATTAAAATTACAGTTGTTAAAACGGTTGTAAAAATTGTTGAGTTCATTCGAAAGCACCAGATCAGGCTTCCTAGTAAGAGGGACATGGCTCTTCTTTGACATTTGGATGATGTCTGTAGAATCTGACATTATGATGATCCACAATAACACAATGACAAAGTCACTGGACTGATTTTAGAGCAAAGCTCATTGATTAGGACAGAGTCATGTTGAGCTGCACATTTACAACCTGAACACATCTGATTGGATTAGAAATGGATTTTTATCTTCATCATTTATTCTTTATTCAGGTTGTGGCTGCAGTTTGTCAGAGATCAGCTGTGCTTCTCTGGCCTCAGCTCTGAAGTCCAACCCCTCCCATCTGACAGAACTGGACCTGAGCTACAACAACAATGCAGGATTCAGGAGTGAAGCTGCTGTCTGCTGGACTGGAGAGTCCAACTGTAGACTGAGACTCTGAGGTCAGTTCACTGACTCTCTGTTACTATTGTCGATCTTTAATAATAATAATAAACTTTATTGATAAAAGACCTTTTGTACAAAACATGCAGCTCAAAGTGTTTTACATTGAAAACAGAATAAAAACAGGAAACAGAAAATGAATTGAAAGAACGCAGGTAAAGATAAAAGCTGAGTGTTGCAGAGAAAGCAAAACATGTGACAGATCAACTATGAAAAGAGACATTTAAAAACAGAATGAAAATATGTTTAATGAACAACTGAAGCTCATTTCTGTTCAGACACAACTTCCATCAGTCACGTTTTAAATGAGCTTTTGTTGATATTTTCATGTTTGTTGAAGTAAATTTAGTCTTCAGTCACAAAGATTTGTGCTTCTTAAAGAAAGTGTAGAAAATGTTGACTGTTAGTTGTTCAAGTCAATGAATGTTGATGATTTTTGGTAAATGTTCACATCTGGATCCAGAAGATCCTCTGAACTAATATTTGTTTCAATTGATCAAGTTGACTTGATGAAGTGGAAATATTTCTTTAGTTTCTGATGATTTTAATGTGTTTTCACAAATAATGACTGATGATTGATATTGATCCTTCAGAACACACACACACACAGACACACACACACACACAGCTGTTTAAAGGATCAATATGTGGACTTGAGTGAGATGAGCAGCATGTTATTGATCTGTGTTGACATGAACAGCTGTATGAATGTTGTGGTGACATTTGGATGATGTCTGTAGAATCTGACATTATGATGATCCACAATAACACAATGACAAAGTCACTGGACTGATTTTAGGGCAAAGCTCATTGATTAGGACAGAGTCATGTTGAGCTGCACATTTACAACCTGAACACATCTGATTGGATTAGAAATGGATTTTTATCTTCATCATTTATTCTTTATTCAGGTTGAGGAGCTGCAGTTTGTCAAAGACCAGCTGTGCTTCTCTGGCCTCAGCTCTGAAGTCCAACCCCTCCCATCTGACAGAACTGGACCTGAGTAACAACAACCTGCAGGATTCAGGAGTGAAGCTGCTGTCTGCTGGACTGGAGAGTCCAGACTGTAGACTGAAGACTCTGAGGTCAGTTCACTGACTCTCTGTTACTATTGTCGATCTTTAATAATAATAATAAACTTTATTGATAAAAGACCTTTTGTACAAAACATGCAGCTCAAAGTGTTTTACATTGAAAACAGAATAAAAACAGGAAACAGAAAATGAATTGAAAGAACGCAGGTAAAGATAAAAGCTGAGTGTTGCAGAGAAAGCAAAACATGTGACAGATCAACTATGAAAAGAGACATTTAAAAACAGAATGAAATTATGTTTAATGAACAAGTGAAGCTCATTTCTGTTCAGACACAACTTCCATCAGTCACGTTTTAAATGAGCTTTTGTTGATATTTTCATGTTTGTTGAAGTAAATTTAGTCTTCAGTCACAAAGATTTGTGCTTCTTAAAGAAAGTGTAGAAAATGTTGACTGTTAGTTGTTCAAGTCAATGAATGTTGATGATTTTTGGTAAATGTTCACATCTGGATCCAGAAGATCCTCTGAACTAATATTTGTTTCAATTGATCAAGTTGACTTGATGAAGTGGAAATATTTCTTTAGTTTCTGATGATTTTAATGTGTTTTCACAAATAATGACTGATGATTGATATTGATCCTTCAGAACACACACACACACACACTCACACACACACACTCACACACACAGACACAAACACACACACACACACACACACACACACACACACACACACACACACACACACACAGCTGTTTAAAGGATCAATATGTGGACTTGAGTGAGATGAGCAGCATGTTATTGATCTGTGTTGACATGAACAGCTGTATGAATGTTGTGGTGACATTTGGATGATGTCTGTAGAATCTGACATTATGATGATCCACAATAACACAATGACAAAGTCACTGGACTGATTTCAGGGCAAAGCTCATTGATTAGGACAGAGTCATGTTGAGCTGCACATTTACAACCTGAACACATCTGATTGGATTAGAAATGGATTTTTATCTTCATCATTTATTCTTTATTCAGGTTGAGTGGCTGCAGTTTGTCAGAGATCAGCTGTGCTTCTCTGGCCTCAGCTCTGAAGTCCAACCCCTCCCATCTGACAGAACTGGACCTGAGTGGAAACGAGCTGCAGGATTCAGGAGTGAAGCTGCTGTCTGATCTGGTGGAGAGTCCAGACTGTAGACTGAGGACCGTGAGGTCAGTAGAGGGTTGGAGTCAGTCCATGCTGGTCTCAGCAGGTTTGTTCTAAACACAGTTAGTATCAAAGCACAGATCCAGTATTTCCTGTAAACCTCCAACCTTCTCAGCAGCTGCTTTCCTCAGTGAAGCTGTGAGAGGAGAATGGTGACAGGCTTCAGGATTGGACAGAAAGACAGAGAGAGAGAACAGTCAGCCAATCAGAGGAGTCAGAATCTTGTTGTGATCATGTGTTTGAGTTGATGTGCAGACGACTGTTGTTGTTGTGTTCATGTCTACAGGAAATAAAGCTGGATTACAGCTGACAGCATCACAAGCTGTATAGAGACAGAGGTCCTCCTTCATCAAACTGTCGTACCATCAAATCTGATCTCAAACTGTTCGTTCTCTCATTTCAGCACTAAAGAATTGATCAGTTAATGTTTGTCACAGCTCTCAGATCAGTGTGACTGAAGCCTGCAAATCTCTGGCTCTCATTTCAAAGAACCATCATTACATTTAGTTACCATGTGGCCGGTGTATGAAAACGTATGAGTGTCTGTAAGTGAGTGAACACCGGCTAAATACTGGCTGACAGTACTTTTTGACTTGGCTAACGTCGACCCATCAAACACAACGCTGTGTTGTTTGTGTAAAATGGGTGAAACATGGAATGAAATGTAGAACTTCTGCAGCAGAACCTCACAGTGGGTGTGATTAGCCTCGTTAAAAACTGCTGAATATTAACTTCATATTATTAGTAGAGTGGCTGAAGTATAGTGTGATAAACTGAGAGGAGTCGGGGGCAGCTAATAATTCATTGATACTTCACTGTCAGGATTTTATTTCCACGGCACTTGACCAGCATCGAGCACAAAGGGCTTTCAAAATAAAACACAATGATGGAATATTAAGAAAAATAAAAAATATAACGACAATTTTAAAAGTGAGCATTAAAGCAAAGCAAGAAGAGAAAACAGTGACGTTAAAACACGTCACGGTCATGTCTGTATACTCTTCATCAGATTTCCACAGAGAGGAACATGTTCATATATAGCTGATCCCTGTCAGACCAGCTGTACCAGTATATAAATGCATCTGTCCATTTGTCCCAATATTTTTATACCAGACTCCATATTTACATGTTTGTCCTGTGATATTTCTAAAGTAGATGAAATATTCAGATGTGACTGAGACTCTGGTTGTTAGCAGCTTTGAACCTTAACAGCAGTAAATGCATCATTCCAGTGAACAGTGAATATCTGTGTCTCTGCAGTGATGATGCGTTCAGGGACTCTCAGCACTTTAATTCCACTGTGTATTTGAGTGAAATGTGCAGAGTAAACAGGCTTGATGGCCAAAGTGTCTGCAGGTGTGTGAGCTTCCAGCTCAGTGTGTTCACTCCAACACGTTAACATGAGAGCTGAGAGGAAGCTGGCTACGCTACACAGCCGCTCCACTTCTGGTCTGAACAGGACTGAAGTCCCTGCTGCTCTTTATACTGGATGTGCTGCATCACTGACTGCCAGCTGATGAAGGAGTCTCTGTAAACTCTGATTCATGACTTCTGTTGTCTGTCTTCTTCTCTCATCAGATGGAAGTGATCGTGATCGAGCGTGAGCGATCAGAAAGGTGATTGGCTGAGAGCCGATCGGCTGCGTCCTGATGATCCAGAGAGGTTGAAGCAGCAGCAGCAGCTTGTGGGTGGAGAGGCTCTGACTGGGCCATGTTACTGGGAGGTAGAGTGGAGAGGAGAGCTTCATCCAGCAGTGACTGACAGAGGAATCACAACAAGTGGAGATGAGTGTCAGTGCTGCAGTGTGAACTGCTCTGAGATCAGCTCCACTGTCAGACACAGTGTCCAGTCCAGCATCCTCCCTGTGTGTTGCTGTGGATGTGACAGAGTATCATCAGCTCTGTCCTTCTACACAGTCTCTGCAGACACTCCTCCACTCCTTCTGCTCCTCACTCTCACACCTCCTCCACCTGGAACCTGGACTTTATATACTCATTAGTATAAATGTACATATATGTATTTGACAAAGATGGCGCCTTTGTGTACGGCGAGCCGTCCACCTCTGCTCTGTGTTTTGTTGCTCCTGCTCTTAATTTCACTTTTTGTAAATAATGTGTCACCGTTGCTGCTGTATGATCGATAAAGTCTACGTTCTACGACTGTAGTGGACAGTCAAAGACGCTCCCACCGTTCCTGGCGTCTGTGCCCCACTACCTGCGGCATCTGCCTGTTCCTCCGCCCCGCAAACATCGTCACAGAAAGCGGGGGAAACGAAGCGGAGTCCTTGTTCGACTGAGAGTCTGCCTGGCACAGTCCTCGGAGTACGATCATCGTCACCTGCTGCGGTTACCCCGGGAATTTGACGGCTTCATTGTGCGGTGCTCCTCGGAGGTCAGCTGGCTCCGATCAGCTGTTCCAGATGCCGGCTACACACATCCCAGCCGCCCGTGGCGGGTCAGCATCTACAGACGAGGCTCCTTGCAGGAAAATCTCCGTCCTGTTGCTCGTGGTTCCAAGCGAACCGACCACACACCAGTGCGCGTCCCCCTCATTAATACGAGGTCTTTGACAAATGAAACTTTTATCCTGAACGATTGCTTCTCAACACACGTGCTGGATTTCCTCTTGTTGACGGAAACGTGGATTAACCCCCGGTGACGACAGCACGTTCACTGAGCCCCCCCCCCCTCGCTGTTCTTTCCTCAGTACACGTACGTCCTCGTTCGACATTATCTCGACTAATGGACACTGCCCCCGTGTGTTGTTCAGTACCATTAATTCCGTTGTGAGCCCCCACTCTCGTCCTCTGTCTGACGCCACTGTTTCTACATGTGAGGACTTCTTGCGCTTTTTCGTTGACAAAGTGATGTCTGTGAGAGCGCTGAGCAGCAGCAGCATCAGACCAGACCAGACCAGTCTGCTACAACCCCACACTCCTCAGTGTTTGACCACTTTGAGCCCATCTCCCTCTCATCACTTGCTGATGTAGTGAAACACATGAAAACAACAAATTGCCCTTTGGATGTTTTCCCAACAAAACTGCTTAAAGAGGTGTTCTCTACTGTTGGGCCTGTCCTCTTGGTTTTAATGAACACTTGCCTTAGCTCAGGATGTGTTCCGGCTTCTTTTAAACATGCTGTTGTGAGACCACTTCTTAAAAAAACACATCTTGATGCTAATGTTTTATCTCATTTTAGACCTGTTTCTAACGTGCCTTTTATCTCAAAAGTCCTTGAGAAAATTGTTTTTGTCCAGTTACAGGCATTTTTTAGAAAATAATTTTATCCTGGAAAAATTCCAGTCTGGGTTCAGATCACGGCAGAGCACAGAGTCTGCACTGCTTAAAGTACACAATGACATAGCTGTGTTTGTTGATGCCAAACGTCCTGTTGTCCTTGTGCTGCTTGACTTAACGGCAGCATTTGATACAGTGGACCATTCCATTCTCTTGTCCCGCTTAAATAATTATGTTGGTATCCATGGTACTCCACTCAAGTGGTTTGATTCTTACCTAAACAACAGGACTTTTCCTGTCATGATTGGTGACCTGTCCTCCTCTGTTGCCTCTTTGTTTTGTGGAGTTCCCCAGGGCTCTATTTTGGGACCTTTGTTTTTTTCACTTTATATGTTGCCGCTGGGGTCAATTATAGCGAGACATAATTTAGCATTTAACTGCTACGCTGATGACCTCCAGCTGTATTTACCAGTGTTCCCAACCAAAAGTGTTGCTCTTCAGTCCCTCACAGACTGCATGACAGTGACATAGATTTAAAAAAAATTTACTTTTTGTTTTTAAAGCCCTCAGCGGCCTAGCTCCTATTTATTTGACAGAGCTTCTCTCTGTCCGAAACCCAAACAGGGCGCTAAGGTCCACAAATCTAGGTGGATCAAGCCTTTTCTGTCGCTTGGCCCAGACTCTGGAACAAACTGCCCCCTGACATGCGCACCATCACAGACTTTGGCCTCTTCAAAACTCGGCTCAAAACACATCTTTTCAGACTGGCTTTTAATACACAGTAATGTGGTGACATTTTATTTTATCATCTTATTTTATTAGATTTTATCTGTTTGTTATTTCCCTGGTGTGTGTTCTGTTGTTGTTTTCTTTTAATCTGTTTTCATTTCTAATTTTACAGTTTGTTTTTAACTAGAAAACACTTAAGTCACCTTTAGTGTTGTAAAGTGCTATATAAATACATTTTGATTGATTGATTGATTGATTGATATATAGCCAGCTTGTATTTTGTATTTCTCTTTCTGTTGCTATTTTTCCAACTGCTATTACCTGCTGCTGTAATACCCAAATGTCCCCAGCTGGGGATTAATAAAGTCATCTATCTTAAGATGGAGTTTACACACTAATAATGTTTTCAGGATTGCATCAGTTAAAATAGTTCCAACATCAGTATAAGTTACAACTTAAATCTTTCACCTAGTCCTCAGTAGATGTAAATATGTTCTGGTTGGCATGGCGAATGGTTTCGAGAGGAGGATAAGAAAGAGCAAATTTTACCAGCTGTTTCAGGCTGGCAACGCGTTCTCTGTGATAGATTCCACCCCTTTGACAGTCCCTCCCTATAAGTGTGTCTGACACTCAGATATTTTCTCCCATTTCAAAACAGGGTTGGTGATTCACTTCAAGGGCATAAATCTACTGTGTGTGGAGCGATGAGAGCAGTCGCATTGTGTCAGCACTTCAACTGTAATGTTTCCAACTCAACAAAACATCATCCGTCACCCCTAAGCACTACCCCTAACTTCCGTGTTCTGTCCGCAAAGCGTCCGACGGATCTGATCGCTGCCATTGTAGACAATCCATACAGCTCCATCAGGCGCGTTCAGTCTACGTTTCAGAATCAGGTCTCCGCTCTGCTCAGCACAGAATATGCTCCCATATGCTGTGACGGACGACGTGTCAGTCTGCAGAGAGCAGAACGAGCCAGACAGGATGTCAGACACAGGAACGGAGGTTTTCAAAATAAAACACCCTGTGCAGACTCCTGTCTATAATAAAGAAAAATTTAAAACAGACAACAAAAGAAACCATTAAACTCCGAAGCCGCGCCGAAGGTTTGAAGTGTTTGAAGTGTGACCATCTGCAGCTCGGCGTCCTGTTGGGTCTGCTGTTTGACCAGGTGGCTTCTTTTTAAGTCCGACCACAGACAGGAGCCCTGTATTCTGACAGCGTGATGCATGCGATGAGATATAAGGGTTAATGAGGTCAGACAGGTGTGAAGAGGTGAGTCCATTTAAAAAATACATGACGTGAAAAAATGACATTTTCAGTGTTCAGCGCTCAAACGTGTCCAGCACACGAGACACAGCTTGAATAGTAGAAAGAGGGAAGACAAAACAAAATGCAAGTAAAAACATGTTGAATCACATCATGTGTGAAAACACAGTGTCTCATAAAACTGACAAATCCAACATGTGATGGAGAGTTTCAGTAAAATGTCAGAAAAATCTGAGTCTTCTGGCCCAGAAATGAGCAAATCTTCTCTTTTTTTCTCCAAACATTCACAAACTGACATCCTGCAAGCACGATTTGAAAACTTTGACCCAAAACCAGCTTCCAGCCGACAATTAGCACAAAATAAAAACGAACAAAGATTATTTAGTCCCAAAGAATCAATAACATCATCCCCAAAAACTGCAAACTGATTAAAAACGTGTCTCCTGTGCTGAGATGAACTGTGTTTGTGTTTCCTGTCAGTCTAAAAGTACATTCAGTTCATTTGCTTTGATGCAGTTTAGTTGTAACTTCAACAAAACAGATTATTTCCATCATTTAAATACTGAAGCACCAACATCTTGACAGAAAAGCCTTTTTAATTCAGTCTGTTCCAGCCAAAAGAAACACTGATGAACACATCATGTTAAACAGCTGATCTGTGAGCAACACACACACACACATACACACACACACAGATGCTGCCTGGTGACTTCCTGTAAATGAAGAGGGGAGGAGCAACACTGATCATGTGACCCAGGCTCATGAGAACAGGGAGGGAATCCTGAAAGAGAAACTAAAGTCAAAGAGTTCAGACTCCATGTTGAGTGAACAGAGCAGACGGAGGGGAAGTGAAGCTGAAGCAGGTGAGTGTTAAACATTTCATGACTTTACTGTTAAAGTGTGAGTCAGTTTCCTTCCTGTGGACTGTAGAGGACACAAATGTTAGACTGTGTGAGAGAGAGACCATGTATGACCATGTATTAATCACATTGTGGGGACTCGCCGTCCTTATGGGGACAAAACGGAAGTCCCTGTAATGTAAATCATGAACTTTTAGGGTGAAGACTTTGGTCAAGTTCAGGTTTAGGCAAGCAGTGGTCATGGTGATGGTTAGGATTAGTCTCCAGGAAATGAATATAAGTCGTTTTAATGTCCCCAGAAATGATGGAAACATGATTGTGTGTGTGTGTGTGTGTGTGTGTGTGTTACTTCCTGCTCTCTCAGTCTTGTTTCTTGATTCTTGTGTTTTGAGCTCACCGTCAGCGTCACTGTTTTACTCTCAGACTGACCTCAGATCAGAAGATGATGGAGGAAGAGGAGGACAGAGCTGAGTCTTCAGCATCCAGCTGTCTGTCTATGAAGAGTGACCGGTCCAAAGAACGTCCTCCAGACTTCAGCCATGAACCTGGACCCTCAGACACAAAGTGAGAGACCTGCTATTAACTCATTTCTACGACTCACTTTCAGTGACTTCTGTCAGCGCCATGTTTTCATTGTTTTCATTGTTTTCATTTTGTGGTTTTATATTAAAAATGTCACTAAAATGTATTTTTAAATTTAACAAATGTTTTGTGACATGAAGAGAAATCATTGGAGGCATCTTCATCTCAGAATGTGTGACAGCTGTCAGTCACAGAGAAAAGCTCTGATCTAATCTAAGAGGACTAATGCAGACTTTTAAAGCTCCTCATTATGGACAGGAGCAGCAGTTTGTGTTTTTAGAGCTTCATTAATGTGAATGTGATAGAAATAAAAACATATTGGTGTTTGCAGAGTTCAGTACAGCAGACAGAGAGCTGAGTCTTCAGCATCCAGCTGTCTGTCTATGAAGAGTGACCGGTCCAAAGATCTTCCTCCAGACTTCAGCCAAGAACCTGGACCCTCAGACACAAAGTGAGACTCTGTTTTTACTGTAAACTGACCTGATGGGAGATGATGCATTGAGGATGAAGATCAAATATCTAGATTTCTATTCATGATGCAGAACTTTTGGTGCAGAAAGTGTTTCAAACTCAGATCGACCTTATTTTATTTCTGCAGTAAAACTGTTGAGAAGCTTCATTTCAACATTTACACCTCAGGAACATTCATATATTTCTGCCCTCACATTGAAGCTGCTGTGAACATTTGCAACGATTCAGAATGTGAAAGAATCTGCTTCACATGTGAAATTCACTTTCTCATATTTGATCTGAGAATCATTTATTGGTTTGACTCTTCATCAGATCAGCTGTTATGACCTGATGCATGTTGAATCACTTTGTGTCATAATTGTACAACATGTGATAAAAAGTGATTTGTAGAAGAGCTTTGCTCACCGTGATCAACACTTTGAATCATTAGTAAGTGAACCTTTGAGTTCAGACTCTCTCCATCAGATATAGTTCCTAAAGGTCAGGAACAAACATCCATGGACAGAACTTGTGTAAAAGTCATCAGTGCACGAGAAAGAGACACTTCTAATGTCAGTTTAAACTGAACTAACACAGCGTCGCACAAATCTTCATATTTTCAACAACCATCAGCGATTGAGTTTAGTTATAAAGAAATGTCTTTCAGAGAGAGGAAGAGGAGTCATGTTTCTGTGGAGGAGCAGCCGTCCTGCTGTGTTTTGTGTCAGGACGTCCTGAAGGATCCAGTCTCTACCAGCTGTGGACACTGGTTCTGCAGACAGTGCATCACCTCATACTGGGACCAGTCTGCTTCATCAGGAGAGTCCTCCTGTCCCCGGTGTGGAGACAGATCCAGAACGAGAGCTGGACTGCAGACAGCCAGTCAGACCTGCACTGTGCAAAGTAAGACTGTCCATCCACACATGTTGAAACTGTGACCTTCTACAATTCATGACATTTATTTGCAGAGTTTGTCAGATTTTCTTTGTTTTGTCTCATTTTTCTCTTTTTTTAGTGACTGGTGATCTTCAGGAGGTTTTAGATGAACATAAGATCAGTCTGAGGAGGAGATGTGAATGTGTGACTGAAGGAAGTGATGAAACAGGAAGTGGAACCCTCCTCAACAGGATCTACACTGAGCTCTACATCACAGAGGGACAGAGTGAAGAGGTTAATACCCAACATGAGGTGAGGCAGCTTGAGACAACCTCCAAGATGGAGACCCTCCATGAGACTCCAATCAAGTGCCAGGACATCTTTAAAGCCTCACCTGACCAGCAGAGACACATCAGAGTCGTTCTGACGAACGGCGTCGCTGGCGTTGGAAAAACCTTCTCAGTGCAGAAGTTCAGTCTGGACTGGGCAGAGGGCTTGGAAAACCAAGACGTCAGCCTGGTGGTTCTGCTTTCGTTCAGGGAGCTGAACTTGATCAAAGATGAGCAGTACAGTCTTCTGACGCTGCTCCGTGTTTTCCATCCAACATTACAGAAGGTGACAGCAGAGAAGCTCGCTGTCTGTAAGCTTTTGTTCATCTTTGACGGCCTGGATGAAAGCAGACTTTCACTGGATTTCCACAACAACGAGGTTTTGTCTGATGTCTCGCAGAAGTCATCAGTCAACGTGCTGTTGACAAACCTCATCAAGGGGAATCTGCTTCCCTCGGCTCTCGTCTGGATCACTTCCAGACCCGCGGCGGCCAATCAGATCCCTCCTACATGTGTCGACAGGGTAACAGAAGTACGAGGCTTCACTGATGCCCAGAAGGAGGAGTACTTCAGGAGGAGATTCAGTGATGAAGATCTGTCCAGCAGAATCATCTCACACATCAAGACGTCCAGGAGTCTCCACATCATGTGTCAAATCCCAGTCTTCTGCTGGATCACTGCTACAGTTCTGGACCACATGTTGACTACAGACCAGAGAGGAGAGCTGCCCAAGACCCTGACTGACATGTACTCCCACTTCCTGCTGGTTCAGACAAAGAGGAAGAAGCAGAAGTATGATGAGGGACACGAGACGAGTCCACAGGAGCTGATGAAGGCTGACAGGGAAGTTCTTCTGAAGCTGGGGAGGCTGGCCTTTGAACAGCTGGAGAAAGGAAACATCATGTTCTACCAAGAAGACCTGGAGCAGTGTGGTCTTGATGTCACTGAAGCCCTGGTTTACTCTGGAGTTTGTACAGAGATCTTCAAAAGAGAGTGTGTGATCTTCCAGAAAACAGTTTACTGCTTTGTTCATCTGAGCATTCAGGAGTTTCTGGCTGCAGTCTACATGTTCCACTGTTACACCAGCAGGAACACAGCGGTACTGGAGGGTTTCCTAAAAGACTGGAAACCCAGCGACTCAAAACCAAGTTCTTTTTTGGAGAACATTAAATATTTTCGAAACTTTGTCAGCCACTACCCATCCCTGGATGTCTTTCTGAGGAGCAACATGGAGAAATCCCTGAGGAGTAAAAATGGTCACCTGGACCTGTTTGTTCGCTTCCTTCATGGCCTCTCTCTGAAGTCCAACCAGAGACTCTTAGGAGGCCTGCTGGGTCAAAGAAAAAACAAGTCAGAAATCATCCAAAGAGCCATCAACAACCTGAAGGAGATGAACAGTGATGATATCTCTCCTGACAGAAGCATCAACATCTTCCACTGTCTGATGGAGATGAACGACCCCTCAGTACATCAGGAGATCCAAGAGTTCCTGAAGTCAGAGAACAGATCAGAGAAGAAACTCTCTGAGATCCACTGCTCAGCTCTGGCCTACATGCTGCAGATGTCAGAGGAGGTTCTGGATGAGTTTTACCTGAAGAAGTACAACACAACACTGGAGGGACGACAGAGACTGATTCCAGCTGTGAGGAACTGCAGAAAGGCTGTGTAAGTCCAGATGTGATTATCAACACTGTTCAGAAACGTAAAGCTGAAGCCATCAGTGTTAAAGATACACACTTTACACACATAACTTCACACTATAAGAGTTTAACCCTGATTTAAAAAAAGGCAGAACACTTTTTAAAACGTAAATAAAACAGAATGCAGTGATCTGCAAATTATTTTCTAATTTTATTAAATTAAATACAAAGACAAGATATTTAATGTTCAAACCAATGAACTTGTTTCTCACAACAGTAACTGTAGAGGCAACATATGCAGAGAAAACAGCAGCACACGTTTCCACTGTGATTTTGACTGAATTAGCAGCCACAGTCTTTGTGTATGGAGCTCCTGATTGACTCAGACAGCAGCTCATGACACAGTCAGCTCCTGGGACGCCTCCAGGTTCATTCTGCCAGTGAAGGAGAGCTCAGCAGGTTCAGTTCAGTGGAGGATCTCCATCATCAACCAGCTCAGTTATAGTCTTTGTTCCAAAACATTCACTGCAGCCAGCTGAACTCCACTTGATACAACTATGACCCAGAAAATTATAACAATACAATCTTTAGTCATTATTACAACAAAAATGTTGATACGCTGTGTGAAACATGAACAGAATGCTGATCCTTTCTGACAGAAACTCACCTGAAAACAGCACAAAGTCAATATATTTACTGTCTGAGCTCATCAGTTCATTGATTTCTGTAAATATCAGCTGATTCTGAATCTGATGCAGCAACACGTTTGAAACACGTTGTGACAGGAGCAGCTAAAGACTGGGAAAGATGTGGGACGCTCCAAAAACACCTGTTTGGATCATTCCACAGGTAAACAGGTTGATTGGAAATGATTGATTCTGGTTTTATTGATGTTTCTCACGGAGTTCAGACCTTTTGAATCGGGGTTGTCTGATATTAATGAAATAGGAGTCATTAAATTAATTTCATGGCAGATGAAAAGCAGATAAAGTGACACAAGATGTAACAAAGATTCACAAAATACACACAGACACATGACTGAGGTAAATACATGTGACTGCAGTTAATAAAGTTCAACAAACACAAATCAGAGCAGCCTGTTCATCAAAATATGACACATATTTACATTAGAGACATTTTGTCTGAAGCTGAAATTTGTGGTTTATTATGTTGCTCAAGGAAAGTTTGACATGTGGACAAGAGGAGCTTCAAACCACAAACCTGGTGATCAATGGCTGAGCAGCTGAGGCTGACCAACCGACAGCATGTTCAGTTTATATTCTCTGTCATCACAGACTTTCAGGCTGTCGACTCTCAGAGACTCACTGTGAAGTCGTGGCCTCAGCTCTGAAGTCCAACCCCTCCCATCTGAGAGAGCTGGACCTGAGCTACACCAAGCTGCAGGATTCAGGAGTGAAGTTGCTGTCTGCTGGACTGGAGAGTCCAAACTGTAGACTGGAGACTCTGAGGTCAGTTCTTGTTTTTTTGTTCTTGTCCAGTGTTTGTCTACCAAATTTAAATCCATTCCAGGTGTTTTAAGTTTTCTTCAGTTCTCTTGTTTTCTTGGTTTGTCTGAGCACAAATCACAACAGCTCTTTTTCAAAGTTTAACAGTCTGAACAGTTTGACTCAGAGTTCAGTCTAGACTTAATTTGTGTTGGTTTTATGAATGACACACACACACACACACACACACACTGTGTGAAGCACATTTCCTAACGCAGGTGTTTGAAGTATCGTGTCTGATCTGTCACCAGCGACAGGTGACACTTCAACATGTCGTGATGCTTCCATTCAGAAAAAGTCGTCACTTTGTGTTCTGACTCAACCAGTAAACAGGAGCATAAATAATAAACTTTATTAATACAAGAAGCCAGCAGGACACATTTAAGATGACGAGAAGATCCGTCTCACTTTGCTCAGTGCACATTTGATCCAGTCATAGATAGATAGATAGATAGATAGATATACTTTATTTATCCCAAGCTGGGAAATTGCAGTGCAGCAGCAGCATTACACACAGTGAAATAAGTGAAAATAAGGCTATAAAGAACAAACTATACATAATAAAAATATAAAAATAGCGAGCAGTAAAAAGGTTATATACATAACAAAATAATAAAATAGCCAAATAGTAAACAGTAGTAAAAGTATTGCACAAAAGGAATATCAAATGCAAATGGCAGTGAAAATTAAGTGTACCGTGACTGTAAGAACAAACTATATATAATAAAATATCGAAATAGCAAGCAGTAAAAAATTATATACATAATAATAAAATATCAAAAGCAAACAGTCGTGGTAAGAAGTATGGTATTATTATTATTATCTTCAGCTGTTATTGTACAGTGTAATGACATGTGGCAGGAAAGATTTCCTGTATCTGTCCCTTCGACAGCGGAGCTGCAGCAGCCTGTGGGAGAAGGTGCTCCGCTGTCTGTCCACTGTGTGATGGAGAGGCTGCTGATCATTGTCCATGATGGATAGCAGTTTATTCAGCGTCCTCCTCTCCACCATAGAGATGATTGAGGACGAAGCTCACAGTCAGTCAGCTGTGTGTTGATGGAGACGAGTTGATGAGTTTTGTATTTACTGAAATGATTATTTATGTCCTAAAGTCTTATTTATTTCATATTGGCATATTTAAGTTCTATAGAAAGCATCTGTGATGTTTTCAGTCCAGCGTGGGAGCTGCTGCTGTCCAGCTAGCTCAGCTCTGACTTACAGAATGATGACTTGAGTCATAGTTAGCTTTACTCGCTGTTTCCTGTGGCTCTTCACACCATCTGACGCAGACTGAGTGAAAACTAACTGTAAGACAGAAGAGACACAATCACCAGTTTGTTGGCAACATGTGTTTTTCCTGCTGTAAATACATGAAAATAAAACATTTTTTTTTCAAACAAATCAAACACATTTCAATGGAAGTAACGTTTTTAACAAACAATCAAATTCTTTATTTCCATCTTTGCCTCTGTAGCATTTCCAGTGTGGATTAGAGTGTTTATAGAAGAGCATGTGGACAGATTCAGCTGACTTCCTCCAATGACGAACAGGAAGTGATCTTTGTGAACCCAGAACTCCTGAAGCAGGACAAACACTTGTCAAAATAAAAGTCTATCAAAATAAAAGTCCATCCAACATTATGTTTTAAAGGCAAAACACCTGTCTGAGCATGTTTCATAAAATGACTCATAATTATTATGAATGAGAAGAAATGAACGAAAGTGAAAGTAGCAGAAGTAACAACACGTCTGATTTGATCGTTATTCCAGACTGAGTGAGATGAGCAGCATGTTATTGATCTGTGTTGACATGAACAGCTGTATGAATGTTGTGGTGACATTTGGATGATGTCTGTAGAATCTGACATTATGATGATCCACAATAACACAATGACAAAGTCACTGGACTGATTTTAGGGCAAAGCTCATTGATTAGGACAGAGTCATGTTGAGCTGCACATTTACAACCTGAACACATCTGATTGGATTAGAAATGGATTTTTATCTTCATCATTTATTCTTTATTCAGGTTGAGGAACTGCAGTTTGTCAGAGATCAGCTGTGCTTCTCTGGTCTCAGCTCTGAAGTCCAACCCCTCCCATCTGACAGAACTGGACCTGAGTGGAAACGAGCTGCAGGATTCAGGAGTGAAGCTGCTGTCTGCTGGACTGGAGAGTCCAGACTGTAGACTGAAGACTCTGAGGTCAGTTCATGTATTTTGCTCTTGTCCAGTGTTTATCGGCCAAATGTAAATCCATTCCAGGTGTTTTAAGTTTTCTTCAGTTCTCTTGTTTTCTGGTGAGCACAAATCACAGCAGCTCTTTTTCAAAGTTTAACAGTCTGAACAGTTTGACTCAGAGTTTAGTCTGAATTTAATATGTGTTGGTTTTATGAATGTGACACACACACACACACACACACACTGTGTGAAGCACATTTCCTAACGCAGGTGTTTGAAGTATCGTGTCTGATCTGTCACCAGCGACAGGTGACACTTCAACATGTCGTGATGCTTCCATTCAGTAAAAGTCGTCGCTTTGTGTTCTGACTCAACCAGTAAACAGGAGCATAAATAATAAACTTTATTAACACAAGAAGGCAGCAGGACACATTTAAGATGACGAGAAGATCCGTCTCACTTTGCTCAGTGCACATTTGATCCAGTTATAGAGATGATTGAGGATGAAGCTCACAGTCAGTCAGCTGTGTGTCGATGGAGACGAGTTGATGAGTTTTGTATTGACTGAAATGATGATTTATGTCCTAAAGTCTTATTTACTTCATATTGGCATATTTAAGTTCTATAGAAAGCATCTGTGATGTTTTCAGTCCAGCGTGGGAGCTGCTGCTGTCCAGCTAGCTCAGCTCTGACTTACAGAATGATGACTTGAGTCGTAGTTAGCTTTACTCGCTGTTTCCTGTGGCTCTTCACACCATCTGACGCAGACTGAGTGAAAACTAACTGTAAGACAGAAGAGACACAATCACCAGTTTGTTGGCAACATGTGTTTTTCCTGCTGTAAATACATGAAAATAAAACATGTTTTTTTTTCAAACAAATCAAACACATTTCAATGGAAGTAACGTTTTTAACAAACAATCAAATTCTTTATTTCCATCATTGCCTCTGTAGCATTTCCAGTGTGGATTAGAGTGTATATAGAAGAGCATGTGGACAGATTCAGCTGACTTCCTCCAATGACGAACAGGAAGTGATCTTTGTGAACCCAGAACTCCTGAAGCAGGACAAACACTTGTCAAAATAAAAGGCTTCAAAATAAAAGTCCATCCAACATGATGTCTTAAAGGCAAAACACCTGTCTGAGCATGTTTCATAAAATGACTCATGATTATTATGAATGAGAAGAAATGAACGAAAGTAAAAGTAACAGAAGTAACAACACGTCTGATTTGATCGTTATTCCAGACTTGAGTGAGATGAGCAGCATGTTATTGATCTGTGTTGACATGAACAGCTGTATGAATGTTGTGGTGACATTGGATGATGTCTGTAGAATCTGACATTATGATGATCCACAATAACACAATGACAAAGTCACTGGACTGATTTTAGGGCAAAGCTCATTGATTAGGACAGAGTCATGTGAGCTGCACATTTACAACCTGAACACATCTGATTGGATTAGAAATGGATTTTTATCTTCATCATTTATTCTTTATTCAGCTTGAGGTACTGCAGGTTGTCAGAGATCAGCTGTGCTTCTCTGGCCTCAGCTCTGAAGTCCAACCCCTCCCATCTGACAGAACTGGACCTGAGTGAAAACAAGCTGCAGGATTCAGGAGTGAAGCTGCTGTCTGCTGGACTGGAGAGTCCAGACTGTAGACTGAAGACTCTGAGGTCAGTTCACTGACTCTCTGTTACTATTGTCGATCTTTAATAATAATAATAAACTTTATTGATCAAAGACCTTTTGTACAAAACATGCAGCTCAAAGTGTTTTACATTGAAAACAGAATAAAAACAGGAAACAGAAAATGAATTGAAAGAACGCAGGTACAGATAAAAGCTGAGTGTTGCAGAGAAAGCAAAACATGTGACAGATCAACTATGAAAAGAGACATTTAAAAACAGAATGAAAATATGTTTAATGAACAACTGAAGCTCATTTCTGTTCAGACACAACTTCCATCAGTCACGTTTTAAATGAGCTTTTGTTGATATTTTCATGTTTGTTGAAGTAAATTTAGGCTTCAGTCACAAAGATTTGTGCTTCTTTTTTTTTATAATTCACTTTTTTTATTGACCTTCTGCATCAATTTTAAACAGACATCCATTTCAATTGTTATTACCAATATGTTAGCTTGAGTGTCCTTTTTTTTCTGATAATAGCAATGAAACGAACAAACAACCAACCAAACAAACATGATCAAACATGAACAAAATGGGAGTGAAGTACGGTTATTGCATTTGCTATACAAAATCTTCTTCTGCAAAATTAAGGAAATCGAAGTCTGGTCTACATAACATGATGTAGTTTATCCATTTCTTCCATCGTGAAACAAATAAGTCCGTCTTATAGTTCACCTCTGCAGTTAGTCTCTCCATCCTACATATATCAATTGTAATGTCCATCCACATATTCAGCGTTGGGCTTTCTGATGAAAGCCATTTTCTTGTGAGGGCTTTTTTTTTCCAGAGAGAAGTGACTCCCAAAAATTTCTTGTGTTGCCTCATGTATTTCCTTCCAAAAAGTTTTGATAACTGAAAAACTCCAAAAGACATGATAATGATTTGCCTTTGTATTTCCACAATTTCTCCAACAAGTTGGAGAGTTGTCTCTATAGTGGGACTTTTGGTGTGGTGTAATAAAATATCAAACTTTTCCAACCAAACTCTTTCCAGCTCTGTGAGCTGCTACACTTCCATTGATATTCCCAGATTATTGCCCACTCTTCCTCCGTCAGATCTGGTCCTCCCTCCATTTCCCATTTTGTCTTGATATACAGAGTGGAATGTGTTTTCATGTTAATAAGCCCTTTATATAGCCCTGAAATTATACCTCTATCTTTGTGTGAGTTATAAGCCCTTTTAAATATGTCTAACAGCTGTTTGCTTTGTTCTGATAGATTTTTTATCCTTTCACTAATAAAGTGTCTCAGCTGCAGGTATCGATAGAAATCTTGTGTCTCTAGAGCATATTTCTCTTTAATTCTTTCAAAACTAAGTAATACATTATCCTTTATAATCTTACATATAGCCGTTATGCCTCTAGTTGTCCAGTCTATGAATCTTTTATCTAATTTATTTGGTGCAAACTGTGTGTCATATGCACCCCACTTAAGGATCACAATATCTTTTTTCTAATTTGTATTTGGTTATCACTGTTTTCCATATTTTTAGAGTTAACTTGATCCATGGATTTTCTATACTTCTAATAAAATCTTGCAAACTACTATCAGCCATCAAGGCTTGTATGGGAATCTTAGTTAGAGCCTCTTCAATGTTTTTCCACTGGGCATCATAGGAAGGGTTACACCAACATATTATAGGTCGTATTTGTGCTGCCCAGTAATAATCTAAGAGAAGGAAGGCCCCATCCTCCTTTTAATTTTGGCAGTTGCAGGGTTTTAAATCTAATTCTAGGCCTTTTACCTTGCTATATGTATCTGGACAGGATTTTGTCCCATTCATTAAATTGTTTTTGGCTTATTTCTATTGGTAGAGTTTGGAATAGATATAATAATTTGGGTAAGATATTCGTTTTAATCAAGTCTATTCTTGAGCTAAAACTCAAGCATGGAATTAAATTCCATCTCACTATATCCTCTTTAATTTTCCTTTCTATTGGTAAATAATTGTGTTTATTTAGTTCTGTGAGGTCCTTCGGTATGATAACCCCCAGATATTTAAAATATTCTGTCTGCCACGCCAGATCATATTTATCCTTAATTTCATCTGTCGGATTGTAATTATATGTAAGTAATTGTGTTTTGCTAATATTAATTTTGTATCCTGACATGCGACTAAAGTAATCAAATGAATACATTAAATTGGGTAGTGAGATTGTTGGTTGACTCAAGAAGATCAAAATATCATCTGCGTAGCAGGCTGCTCTTTTCCCTGAATGTTGATGCCAATTATTTCTATGTTTTGTCTTATATATTGATTAAATGGTTCTAAGTATAGTGCAAATAATAGTGGTGAACATGTACAACCTTGTCTTGTGCCCCTTTCTAAAGTAAAACTATTTGATAAGCTACCATTTACCTTGACTCTTGCAGTGGGTTTATCATATAGTGCTTGTATAGTTTTAATTATTGATTCTTGTAGGCCAAATCTGTGAAGTACTCGGTAAAGGAAACTCCAGTTCACTGAATCGAAGGCCTTTTCCGCATCAATACTAATTACCATCGCTGCTGTTTTATTTTTTTGGATGTGGCTAATTATTTGTAATGTTCGTCGTATGTTGTCTGTGTTTGACGCTCTCGGATAAAGCCGGTTTGGTCATTATGTATAAGGTTAGGTAAAAATCTTTCCAGTCGCCTAGCTATGATAGAAGTAAATAGCCTATAGTCTATATTAAGAACAGATATAGGTCTGTATGATCCACATTCTAATTTATCTTTATTTTCTTTTGGGATGGCAGATATTATAGCTTCCCTCCAACTGGGTGGTGTTTGTGCTTAATGCCCAATTTAATGTATGAAGCATCACAGGTATTAGCTCCTCTTTCATCTCTTTATACCATTCTGCTGTATAGCCATCTGATCCTGGTGACTTATTTAATTTCAATTTGTTTATTGCTATTTTCAATTCTTTTTCTGTTATGTCTTCAATCATTATTTTATTCTGTTCTTTGTTTAGCAGGGGTAATTCCAGATAATCTAGAAAACTATCTACTATCTATTTCAGCGATAGTGCATCCTGTTTTTTAGTGTAAAGACTCTTATAAAATGTCTCAAAGGCTCCCTGAATTTCATTTAGTTTAGTTTTTGTTACTTTTGTCAGTGGATCTTTAATCTTATGTGTTCTGTACTGTTTTCTTTTTAAGTTTCCAAGCCAGAACTTTCATTGATTTTGACCCTCCTTCATAATATCTTTGTTTAAGAAACATTAGATTTTTCTTAATCTCCTGAGTTGTCACACTATTAATTTCATTTCTCGTTTTCCTGATTTCGTCCAGTACATACTGTGCAGCTTTCTCTTTATGTATTTTCTCTAATTCTTTTAGTTTATTTTGTAGTTCTGCTAATTTCTTGTTTCTCTCTTTTTTTTTATAAGCTGATATTGAAATGATTTTGCCTCTCAGGACAGCTTTTAGAGCATCCCACAAAATAGGAGGAGAGACATCTCCTTTATCATTCAAATCCAGATAGAAACGAATCTCTTTTTTAATCTGCTCTTTAAAGCGAGGGTCATTAAGCAGGCTTGAGTTTAGTTTCCAATTATTGATTTTTGCTCTTGGATTTAGGTTTATCGAAAGGTATATAGGTGCATGATCACTTAGGTCAATTGTTCCAATTTCACAGGTATGTATTTTATCTTTGTATTTTCCAAATATTAACAAATAATCTATTCTTGTGTATAATGCATGGGGAGGGGAGTAATGTGTATAATCTCTCTGATTGGGGTGTAGATCTCTCCATATATCTATTAAACCCACCTCCTCAAATAGCAGGCTAATTTTCTTAATCAATGAGTTCGAATTCTGTATTTTCTCACTAGAGGTATCCATTTTTGGTTGTAAGTGTATATTTAGGTCTCCCCCACAGACTAAGAGGCCAACTGTTTCCGATACCATCATATCAACCACTTTCTTGAAGAAGTGGATGTCGCTTCCAGGTGGTGCATAAATATTTAGTAACGTGATCGGGGTCCCTTCTATGTTTCCCCTTACTAATACATATCGCCCCTCCGGATCACTTTTCTCAAATACTTTTTCAAAATGTAGTTTGCCTGATATAAGAATAGCGACACCCCTTCTTCTTCCAGACTTATAAGAGGAGGAAAACACACCTGTGAAACCCAATCTTTTCAATTTCTCATGTTCCTTAAAGTCCAGGTGGGTTTCCTGCAGGTATACTATCTGTGCTTGTTCTCTCTTCATTTTTGTTAATATCTTTTTGCGCTTAATCGGATTTAGAAGACCATTTACATTATATGAAATAATATTTATCTTTCCACTAGCCATACTCCAATTTTCCAGATGTTTGTAAAATAGCAAAACCTTGTGTAATCCTTACACTCCCAAAACATATATAAACAATAATACAAACCTTTGAGCTGTACAGAACAACAGCTGCAGTAAGAACTCTTATTTGTCCTCGAACCGGTAAAAGAAAAAAGATAAATATGTTAACTTCCAACCGTGGGGTCTCAAGTATGACCCTAAGTGAGCCCCGATGGAATTATTATTATCTGGCTAATGTCCATTCCTGTCACAGCACAGGTAAACAGAAAAACAAACAAAAGAAAGAAAAGCGCCCGACTATATATATATATATATAAATATATATATATAAATGTCTTTTATGCCATGTTTAGTTCGTATATTAATTAAAGTAAAGAGATCCTATGTACCCTATATCAACAGTCCTCGGGACATCAACTGATGAACTGATGACTTACATGAACCTATCTGTCCTCAGTCCTCTTTTCATCACTCCTGTTCTTGACGTCTGTATGCCTGGAGTTTTTCCTTGTAGCCCTGGTTACGATCCTTATTCACCTGGCCCCTGGTCTTCCTCTGTGTGCGCGATACGATAGGCTTCGGATCTGCTCCAAAATAGTCTCTGGGCGTTTGATGACCTTTACTGGGAATCCCCTCTTTGCCATGTCGCTGGTTGTCTCCTCCACCGAGCCATACAGCACAGTTCCCTCTGGGTAAAATACTCTCATCCTTGCTGGGAACGGGGTCTGGAACCGGATTTTCTTGTCCTTTAGCACCGCTTTCACCTCCGCATATTCCTTCCGCTGCTTCAAAACCTCATGTGCATAATCATGATCCAGATTAACCTTATTTCCCTGATACTCAAATCCCCGCTTCTGCCAGACAAGTTTTAATATTTCCTCCTTCGTTCTGTAGCTGGCCAGTTTGGCAACTATGGATCGTGGTGGTGCGTTTGGTGGGGGCTTTGGCACCAGTGCACGGTGCGCTCTCTCTACACGTATTTCCCGTGAGTCTGGTAACTCCAGTTAAAGCTTCAATAAATGTTCAACAAAAACAGCCATTGATGGTGCGTCATCTTCCGATCCCTCTTTAACACCGTGAATTCTTATATTTTCTCTTCTGGACCGTCCCTCTAGGTCTGTTAGCTTAGTATCCATTTCAATGTGCAGTTTGAGCATCTCAGCTGCTGCTTCCTCGTTAGCTTGTATTTTAGCTTCAGCTTCCAGAATCCTTTCCTCCGCTTCTTCCACTCTCTTGTTTGTTTTATTGATATCCTCTCGGATTCCCTGAAGCTGCAAGCTATTATCTCTCCTGAATTCTCTCAGTTCTCTCAGTATAAGATCCAGGCTTGCGTCGCTGTTCCCCCTCATCTGTTAGCATGTCATTATCTTCCATGTTGCTGCTAGCAAGTGAAACTTCATCGTCTTCATCTCCATCGTGTAATATGTTTCGTGTGGATCTCTTTTTGTTTTTGGATTTTGACATCTTAAAAGCCCTGACCTTGTTTTAATTTCGAACACGATATGAATTCGAGTTGTTGTGGGCTATTTATTCTCAAAGTCGGGAGCGCTGACTCCTATGCTGCCATCCTCTCTCAGAGCCAAACCGGAAGTCAAGATTTGTGCTTCTTAAAGAAAGTGTAGAAAATGTTGACTGTTAGTTGTTCAAGTCAATGAATGTTGATGATTTTTGGTAAATGTTCACATCTGGATCCAGAAGATCCTCTGAACTAATATTTGTTTCAATTGATCAAGTTGACTTGATGAAGTGGAAATATTTCTTTAGTTTCTGATGATTTGAATGTGTTTTCACAAATAATGACTGATGATTGATATTGATCCTTCAGAACACACACACACACACACACACACACACACAGCTGTTTAAAGGATCAGTATGTGGACTTGAGTGAGATGAGCAGCATGTTATTGATCTGTGTTGACATGAACAGCTGTCCGAATGTTGTGGTGACATTCAAGGGGTTCAAGGAGTCTTTATTGTCCCCGTGGGGCAAATTGCTCTACAGCCAGCAGTAACAAAAACAGGCAACAATCACAAAACAACAACATATTGCACAGAGGAAATAATAGATGGGACAGTACATTAGTCAGTCACTTGTTCAGAAGACCTATGGCAGCAGGGACAAAAGAGTACTTAAGTCTGTTGGTCCTGCATCTTGGCAGGATGAACCTGCGGCCTGACGGGAGCAGCACAAACTCACCAACCAAAGGGTGACACTCGTCAGTGAGAATGGAGCGGGCCTTATTCAGGGTCCTTAGCTTGTACATGTCAGCAAGATCATTGAGGTCAATGCCTGCAATTCTGCTGCACACTCTCACTATACCCTGCAGTCTGTTTTAGTTCTTGAGGGAAAGTAAGCCGTGCCAGCAAATCAAAGAAAATGTCAGAACAGACTCAATAAAACAAGAATAAAACATTCTCATAAAAGTGCAGTCAACATTAAAACTCCGCAATTTCCTCAGGAAGTACATGCGTTGATGTGCCTTCTTGCAAACAGCATCAACATGGAGATCAAAAGACAGCTTGTCATCAATGTCAGTACCAAGGTATTTGTAATTATGGACCAGCTCAACGGTTTGATCCTTGATGACAAGAGGAGGAGTGGCTGACAGATGTTTGCGGAAGTCTGTCACCATTTCTTTGGTCTTTGACACATTAATACACATAAAAGATGAGGAACACCAGTCTGTGAATTCCTTCACTACAGGGCCATGGTCAGGGTCGTCACTGCTCAGTAAGGACACGATTACTGAGTCATCTGCGAATTTCAAGATGTGACGCCCCACATGTTGGCTACGGCACTCGTTCGTGTACAAAACAAACAGTAATGGTGAAAGGACGCAGCCCTGAGGTGATCCAGTGGAGGAGACGAGAGTGTCTGAAAAAACACCATTTACCCTCACACGTTGTGGTCTTTCTGTTAAAAAAGTCCATTAGCCAGGCTATTAGACCAGGATCAATGCTGTGGAAGTCCCTCAGTCTCTCTGCTAAAATGTGTGGCTGTATGCAGTTAAAAGCTGATGAAAAGTCAATAAATAAAAGACGAGCAAAAGTCTTGGCTCCCTCAAGATGAGTCAAGACAAGATTTAAAAGGGTGGCTAATGCATCCTCAACGCCTCTGCCTGACCTGAAAGCGAACTGCAGTGGGTCCAGGTTATCTTGAACAGAGGTCAGAAGTGCTTCCTTGACAATCTTCTCAAAAGATTTCATGACTAGGGAAGTTAATGCCACGGGTCTAAAATCATTTAGTGATTTGGGGGATGCAGATTTTGGAACTGGGACAATAATGGAGTCTTTCCAAAGTGAGGGGACCTTATGAAGCTGGAGGGACATTGAAAAAATAAAAGTAAATATGTCTGACAGCTGGTCAGCACAGTTCTTAAGAACACGCCCTCCAATGCCATCCGGGCCAGGGCTTTTCCTTTCCTTGACTCCCCGGAAAAGTTTACACACTTTGCCCTTGTCGACAACGATATTCTGAGAGGAGACAACATTTTTAAAAACCGGCAGTTCCTCATTAAAATTACAGTTGTTAAAACGGTTGTAAAAATTGTTGAGTTCATTCGAAAGCACCAGATCAGGCTTCCTAGTAAGAGAGACATGGCTCTTCTTTGACATTTGGATGATGTCTGTAGAATCTGACATTATGATGATCCACAATAACACAATGACAAAGTCACTGGACTGATTTTAGGGCAAAGCTCATTGATTAGGACAGAGTCATGTTGAGCTGCACATTTACAACCTGAACACATCTGATTGGATTAGAAATGGATTTTTATCTTCATCATTTATTCTTTATTCAGGTTGTGGGGCTGCAGTTTGTCAGAGATCAGCTGTGCTTCTCTGGCCTCAGCTCTGAAGTCCAACCCCTCCCATCTGACAGAACTGGACCTGAGCTACAACAACCTGCAGGATTCAGGAGTGAAGCTGCTGTCTGCTGGACTGGAGAGTCCAAACTGTAGACTGGAGACTCTGAGGTCAGTTCACTGACTCTCTGTTACTATTGTCGATCTTTAATAATAATAATAATAAACTTTATTGATGAAAGACCTTTTGTACAAAACATGCAGCTCAAAGTGTTTTACATTGAAAACAGAATAAAAACAGGAAACAGAAAATGAATTGAAAGAACGCAGGTAAAGATAAAAGCTGAGTGTTGCAGAGAAAGCAAAACATGTGACAGATCAACTATGAAAAGAGACATTTAAAAACAGAATGAAATTATGTTTAATGAACAACTGAAGCTCATTTCTGTTCAGACACAACTTCCATCAGTCACGTTTTAAATGAGCTTTTGTTGATATTTTCATGTTTGTTGAAGTAAATTTAGTCTTCAGTCACAAAGATTTGTGCTTCTTAAAGAAAGTGTAGAAAATGTTGACTGTTAGTTGTTCAAGTCAATGAATGTTGATGATTTTTGGTAAATGTTCACATCTGGATCCAGAAGATCCTCTGAACTAATATTTGTTTCAATTGATCAAGTTGACTTGATGAAGTGGAAATATTTCTTTAGTTTCTGATGATTTGAATGTGTTTTCACAAATAATGACTGATGATTGATATTGATCCTTCAGAACGCACGCACACACACACACACACACAGCTGTTAAAAGGATCAATATGTGGCCTTGAGTGAGATGAGCAGCATGTTATTGATCTGTGTTGACATGAACAGCTGTATGAATGTTGTGGTGACATTTGGATGATGTCTGTAGAATCTGACATCATGATGATCCACAATAACACAATGACAAAGTCACTGGACTGATTTTAGGGCAAAGCTCATTGATTAGGACAGAGTCATGTTGAGCTGCACATTTACAACCTGAACACATCTGATTGGATTAGAAATGGATTTTTATCTTCATCATTTATTCTTTATTCAGGTTGTGGAGCTGCAGTTTGTCAAAGACCAGCTGTGCTTCTCTGGTCTCAGCTCTGAAGTCCAACCCCTCCCATCTGACAGAACTGGACCTGAGTGAGAACAGGCTGCAGGATTCAGGAGTGAAGCTGCTGTCTGCTGGACTGGAGAGTCCAGACTGTAGACTGAAGACTCTGAGGTCAGTTCACTGACTCTCTGTTACTATTGTAGATCTTGAATAATAATAATAAACTTTATTGATAAAAGACCTTTTATACAAAACATGCAGCTGAAAGTGTTTTACATTGAAAACAGAATAAAAACAGGAAACAGAAAATGAATTGAAAGAACGCAGGTAAAGATAAAAGCTGAGTGTTGCAGAGAAAGCAAAACATGTGACAGATCAACTATGAAAAGAGACATTTAAAAACAGAATGAAAATATGTTTAATGAACAACTGAAGCTCATTTCTGTTCAGACACAACTTCCATCAGTCACGTTTTAAATGAGCTTTTGTTGATATTTTCATGTTTGTTGAAGTAAATTTAGTCTTCAGTCAGAAAGATTTGTGCTTCTTAAAGAAAGTGTAGAAAATGTTGACTGTTAGTTGTTCAAGTCAATGAATGTTGATGATTTTTGGTAAATGTTCACATCTGGATCCAGAAGATCCTCTGAACTAATATTTGTTTCAATTGATCAAGTTGACTTGATGAAGTGGAAATATTTCTTTAGTTTCTGATGATTTTAATGTGTTTTTTACAAATAATGACTGATGATTGATATTGATCCTTCAGAACACACACACACACACACACACACACACACACACACACACACACACGCACACACACAGGAACACACACACACTCACAGACACACACACACACACACACACACACACACACACACACACACAGCTGTTAAAAGGATCAATATGTGGCCTTGAGTGAGATGAGCAGCATGTTATTGATCTGTGTTGACATGAACAGCTGTATGAATGTTGTGGTGACATTTGGATGATGTCTGTAGAATCTGACATTATGATGATCCACAATAACACAATGACAAAGTCACTGGACTGATTTTAGGGCAAAGCTCATTGATTAGGACAGAGTCATGTTGAGCTGCACATTTACAACCTGAACACATCTGATTGGATTAGAAATGGATTTTTATCTTCATCATTTATTCTTTATTCAGGTTGAGGCGCTGCAGGTTGTCAGAGATCAGCTGTGCTTCTCTGGCCTCAGCTCTGAAGTCCAACCCCTCCCATCTGACAGAACTGGACCTGAGAGGAAACTACCTGCAGGATTCAGAAGTGAAGCTGCTGTCTGATCTGGTGGAGAGTCCAGACTGTAGACTGAAGACCGTGAGGTCAGTAGAGGGTTGGAGTCAGTCCATGCTGGTCTCAGCAGGTTTGTTCTAAACACAGTTAGTATCAAAGCACAGATCCAGTATTTCCTGTAAACCTCCAACCTTCTCAGCAGCTGCTTTCCTCAGTGAAGCTGTGAGAGGAGAATGGTGACAGGCTTCAGGATTGGACAGAAAGACAGAGAGAGAGAGAACAGTCAGCCAATCAGAGGAGTCAGAATCTTGTTGTGATCATGTGTTTGAGTTGATGTGCAGACGACTGTTGTTGTTGTGTTCATGTCTACAGGAAATAAAGCTGGATTACAGCTGACAGCATCACGAGCTGTATAGAGACAGAGGTCCTCCTTCATCAAACTGTCGTACCATCAAATCTGATCTCAAACTGTTTGTTCTCTCATTTCAGCACTAAAGAATTGATCAGTTAATGTTTGTCACAGCTCTCAGATCAGTGTGACTGAAGCCTGCAAATCTCTGGCTCTCATTTCAAAGAACCATCATTACATTTAGTAACCATGCCGGTGTATGAAAACGTATGAGTGTATGTAAGTGACTGAACACCGGCTAAATACTGGCTGACAGTACTTTTTGACTTGGCTAACGTCGTCCCATCAAACACAACGCTGTGTTGTTTGTGTAAAATGGGTGAAACATGGAATGAAATGTAGAACTTCTGCAGCAGAACCTCACAGTGGGTGTGATTAGCCTCGTTAAAAACTGCTGAATATTAACTTCATATAATTAGTAGAGTGGCTGAAGTATAGTGTGATAAACTGAGAGGAGTCGGGGGCGGCTAATATTTCATTGATACTTACTTCACTGTCAGGATTTTATTTCCACGGCACTTGACCAGCATCGAGCACAAAGGGCTTTCAAATAAAACACAATGATGGAATATTAAGAAAAATAAAAAATAGAACGACAATATTAAAAGTGAGCATTAAAACAAAGCAAGAACAGAAAACAGTGACGTTAAAACACGTCACGGTCATGTCTGTATACTCTTCATCAGATTTCCACAGAGAGGAACATGTTCATATATAGCTGATCCCTGTCAGACCAGCTGTACCAGTATATATATGCATCTGTCCATTTGTCCCAATATTTTTATACCAGACTCCATATTTACATGTTTGTCCTGTGATATTTCTAAAGTAGATGAAATATTCAGATGTGACTGAGACTCTGGTTGTTAGCAGCTTTGAACCTTAACAGCAGTAAATGCATCATTCCAGTGAACAGTGAATATCTGTGTCTCTGCAGTGATGATGCGTTCAGGGACTCTCAGCACTTTATTTCCACTGTGTACTTGAGTGACATGTGCAGAGTAAACAGGCTTGATGGCCAAAGTGTCTGCAGGTGTGTGAGCTTCCAGCTCAGTGTGTTCACTCCAACACGTTAACATGAGAGCTGAGAGGAAGCTGGCTACGCTACACAGCCGCTCCACTTCTGGTCTGAACAGGACTGAAGTCCCTGCTGCTCTTTATACTGGATGTGCTGCATCACTGACTGCCAGCTGATGAAGGAGTCTCTGTAAACTCTGATTCATGACTTCTGTTGTCTGTCTTCTTCTCTCATCAGATGGAAGTGATCGTGATCGAGCGTGAGCGATCAGAAAGGTGATTGGCTGAGAGCCGATCGGCTGCGTCCTGATGATCCAGAGAGGTTGAAGCAGCAGCAGCAGCTTGTGGGTGGAGAGGCTCTGACTGGGCCATGTTACTGGGAGGTAGAGTGGAGAGGAGAGCTTCATCCAGCAGTGACTGACAGAGGAATCACAACAAGTGGAGATGAGTGTCAGTGCTGCAGTGTGAACTGCTCTGAGATCAGCTCCACTGTCAGACACAGTGTCCAGTCCAGCATCCTCCCTGTGTGTTGCTGTGGATGTGACAGAGTATCATCAGCTCTGTCCTTCTACACAGTCTCTGCAGACACTCCTCCACTCCTTCTGCTCCTCACTTACACACCTCCTCCACCTGGAACCTGGACTTTATATACTCATTAGTATAAATGTACATATATGTATTTGACAAAGATGGCGCCTTTGTGTACGGCGAGCCGTCCACCTCTGCTCTGTGTTTTGTTGCTCCTGCTATTAATTTCACTTTTTGTAAATAATGTGTCACCGTTGCTGGCGTATGATCGATAAAGTCTACGTTCTACGACTGTAGTGGACAGTCAAAGATGCTCCCACCGTTCCTGGCGTCTGTGCCCCACTACCTGCGGCGTCTACCTGTTCCTCCGCCCCGCAAACGTCGTCACAGAAAGCGGGGGAAACGAAGCGGAGTCCTTGTTCGACTGAGAGTCTGCCTGGCACAGTCCTCGGAGTACGATCATCGTCACCTGCTGCGGTTACCCCGGGAATTTGACGGCTTCATTGTGCGGTGCTCCTCGGAGGTCAGCTGGCTCCGATCAGCTGTTCCAGATGCCGGCTACACACATCCCAGCCGCCCGTGGCGGGTCAGCATCTACAGACGAGGCTCCTTGCAGGAAAATCTCCGTCCTGTTGCTCGTGGTTCCAAGCGAACCGACCACACGCCAGTGCGCGTCCCCCTCATTAATACGAGGTCTTTGACAAATGAAACTTTTATCCTGAACGATTGCTTCTCAACACACGTGCTGGATTTCCTCTTGTTGACGGAGACGTGGATTAACCCGGTGACGACAGCACGTTCACTGAGCCCCCCCCCCCCTCGCTGTTCTTTCCTCATTACACGTACGTCCTCGTTCGACATTATCTCGACTAATGGACACTGCCCCCGCGTGTTGTTCAGTACCATTAATTCCGTTGTGAGCCCCCACTCTCGTCCTCTGTCTGACGCCACTGTTTCTACATGTGAGGACTTCTTGCGCTTTTTCGTTGACAAAGTGATGTCTGTGAGAGCGCTGAGCAGCGGCAGCATCAGACCAGACCAGACCAGTCTGCTACAACCCCACACTCCTCAGCGTTTGACCACTTTGAGCCCATCTCCCTCTCATCACTTGCTGATGTAGTGAAACACATGAAAACAACAAATTGCCCTTTGGATGTTTTCCCAACAAAATTGCTTAAAGAGGTGTTCTCTACTGTTGGGCCTGTCCTCTTGGTTTTAATGAACACTTGCCTTAGCTCAGGATGTGTTCCGGCTTCTTTTAAACATGCTGTTGTGAGACCACTTCTTAAAAAAAACACATCTGGATGCTAATGTTTTATCTCATTTTAGACCTGTTTCTAACGTGCCTTTTATCTCAAAAGTCCTTGAGAAAATTGTTTTTGTCCAGTTACAGGCATTTTTAGAAAATAATTTTATCCTGGAAAAATTCCAGTCTGGGTTCAGATCACGGCAGAGCACAGAGTCTGCACTGCTTAAAGTACACAATGACATAACTGTGTTTGTTGATGCCAAACGTCCTGTTGTCCTTGTGCTGCTTGACTTAACGGCAGCATTTGATACAGTGGACCATTCCATTCTCTTGTCCCGCTTAAATAATTATGTTGGTATCCGTGGTACTGCACTCAAGTGGTTTGATTCTTACCTAAACAACAGGACTTTTTCTGTCATGATTGGTGACCTGTCCTCCTCTGTTGCCTCTTTGTTTTGTGGAGTTCCCCAGGGCTCTATTTTGGGACCTTTGCTTTTTTCACTTTATATGTTGCCGCAGGGCGTCAATTATAGCGAGACATAATTTAGCATTTAACTGCTACGCTGATGACCTCCAGCTGTATTTACCAGTGTTCCCAACCAAAAGTGTTGCTCTTCAGTCCCTCACAGACTGCATGACAGTGACATAGATTTAAAAAAATGTACTTTTTGTTTTTAAAGCCCTCAGCGGCCTAGCTCCTATTTATTTGACAGAGCTTCTCTCTGTCCGAAACCCAAACAGGGCGCTAAGGTCCACAAATCTAGGTGGATCAAGCCTTTTCTGTCGCTTGGCCCAGACTCTGGAACAAACTGCCCCCTGACATGCGCACCATCACAGACTTTGGCCTCTTCAAAACTCGGCTCAAAACACATCTTTTCAGACCGGCTTTTAATACACAGTAATGTGGTGACATTTTATTTTATCATCTTATTTTATTAGATTTTATCTGTTTGTTATTTCCCTGGTGTGTGTTCTGTTGTTGTTTTCTTTTAATCTGTTTTCATTTCTAATTTTACAGTTTGTTTTTAACTAGAAAGCACTTTGGTCACCTTGAGTGTTGTAAAGTGCTATATAAATACATTTTGATTGATTGATTGATTGATTGATATATAGCCAGCTTGTATTTTGTATTTCTCTTTCTGTTGCTATTTTTTCCAACTGCTATTACCTGCTGCTGTAATACCCAAATGTCCCCAGCTGGGGATTAATAAAGTCATCTATCTTAAGATGGAGTTTACACACTAATAATGTTTTCAGGATTGCATCAGTTAAAATAGTTCCAACATCAGTATAAGTTACAACTTAAATCTTTCACCTAGTCCTCAGTAGATGTAAATATGTTCTGGTTGGCATGGCGAATGGTTTCGAGAGGAGGATAAGAAAGAGCAAATTTTACCAGCTGTTTCAGGCTGGCAACGCGTTCTCTGTGATAGATTCCACCCCTTTGACAGTCCCTCCCTATAAGTGTGTCTGACACTCAGATATTTTCTCCCATTTCAAAACAGGGTTGGTGATTCACTTCAAGGGCATAAATCTACTGTGTGTGGAGCGATGAGAGCAGTCGCATTGTGTCAGCACTTCAACTGTAATGTTTCCAACTCAACAAAACATCATCCGTCACCCCTAAGCACTACCCCTAACTTCCGTGTTCTGTCCGCAAAGCGTCCGACGGATCTGATCGCTGCCATTGTAGACAATCCATACAGCTCCATCAGGCGCGTTCAGTCTACGTTTCAGAATCAGGTCTCCGTTCTGCTCAGCACAGAATATGCTCCCATATGCTGTGACGGACGACGTGTCAGTCTGCAGAGAGCAGAACGAGCCAGACAGGATGTCAGACACAGGAACGGAGGTTTTCAAAATAAAACACCCTGTGCAGACTCCTGTCTATAATAAAGAAAAATTTAAAACAGACAACAAAAGAAACCATTAAACTCCGAAGCCGCGCCGAAGGTTTGAAGTGTTTGAAGTGTGACCATCTGCAGCTCGGTGTCCTGTTGGGTCTGCTGTTTGACCAGGTGGCTTCTTTTTAAGTCCGACCACAGACAGGAGCCCTGTATTCTGACAGCGTGATGCATGCGATGAGATATAAGGGTCAATGAGGCCAGACAGGTGTGAAGAGGTGAGTCCATTTAAAAAATACATGACGTGAAAAAATGACATTTTCAGTGTTCAGCGCTCAAACGTGTCCAGCACACGAGACACAGCTTGAATGGTAGAAAGAGGGAAGACAAAACAAAATGCAAGTAAAAACATGTTGAATCACATCATGTGTGAAAACACAGTGTCTCATAAAACTGACAAATCCAACATGTGATGGAGAGTTTCAGTAAAATGTCAGAAAAATCTGAGTCTTCTGGCCCAGAAATGAGCAAATCTTCTCTTTTTTCTCCAAACATTCACAAACTGACATCCTGCAAGCACGATTTGAAAACTTTGACCCAAAACCAGCTTCCAGCCGACAATTAGCACAAAATAAAACGAACAAAGATTATTTAGTCCCAAAGAATCAATAACATCATCCCCAAAAACTGCAAACTGATTAAAAACGTGTCTCCTGTGCTGAGATGAACTGTGTTTGTGTTTCTTGTCAGTCTAAAAGTACATTCAGTTCATTTGCTTTGATGCAGTTTAGTTGTAACTTCAACAAAACAGATTATTTCCATCATTTAAATGCTGAAGCACCAACATCTTGACAGAAAAGCCTTTTTAATTCAGTCTGTTCGAGCCAAAAGAAACACTGATGAACACATCATGTTAAACAGCTGATCTGTGAGCAACACACACACACACACATACACACACACAGATGCTGCCTGGTGACTTCCTGTAAATGATGAGGGGAGGAGCAACACTGATCATGTGACCCAGGCTCATGAGAACAGGGAGGGAATCCTGAAAGAGAAACTAAAGTCAGAGAGTTCAGACTCCATGTTGAGTGAACAGAGCAGACGGAGGAGAAGTGAAGCTGAAGCAGGTGAGTGTTAATCCAACGTTTCATGACTTTACTGTTAAAGTGTGAGTCAGTTTCCTTCCTGTGGACTGTAGAGGACACAAATGTTAGACTGTGTGAGAGAGAGACCATGTATGACCATGTATTAATCACATTGTGGGGACTCGCCGTCCTTATGGGGACAAAACGGAAGTCCCTGTAATGTAAATCATTAACTTTTAGGGTGAAGACTTTGGTCAAGTTCAGGTTTAGGCAAGCAGTGGTCATGGTGATGGTTAGGATTAGTCTCCAGGAAATGAATATAAGTCGTTTTAATGTCCCCAGAAATGATGGAAACATGATTGTGTGTGTGTGTGTGTGTGTGTGTGTGTTACTTCCTGCTCTCTCAGTCTTGTTTCTTGATTCTTGTGTTCTGAGCTCACCGTCAGCGTCACTGTTTTACTCTCAGACTGACCTCAGATCAGAAGATGATGGAGGAAGAGGAGGACAGAGTTAAGTCTTCAGCATCCAGCTGTCTGTCTATGAAGAGTGACCGGTCCAAAGAACGTCCTCCAGACTTCAGCCATGAACCTGGACCCTCAGACACAAAGTGAGAGAACTGCTATTAACTCATTTCTACGACTCACTTTCAGTGACTTCTGTCAGCGCCATGTTTTCACTGTTTTCATTGTTTTCATTGTTTTCATTGTTTTCATTTTGTGGTTTTATATTAAAAATGTCACTAAAATGTATTTTTAAATTTAACAAACGTTTTGTGACATGAAGAGAAATCATTGGAGGCATCTTCATCTTAGAATGTGTGACAGCTGTCAGTCACAGAGAAAAGCTCTGATCTAATCTAAGAGGACTAATGCAGACTTTTAAAGGTCCTCATTATGGACAGGAGCAGCAGTTTGTGTTTTTAGAGCTTCATTAATGTGAATGTGATAGAAATAAAAACATGTTGGTGTTTGCAGAGTTCAGTACAGCAGACAGAGAGCAGAGTCTCCAGCATCCAGCTGTCTGTCTATGAAGAGTGACCGGTCCAAAGATTATCCTCCAGTCTTCAGCCATGAACCTGGACCCTCAGACACAAAGTGAGACTCTGTTTTTACTGTAAACTGACCTGATGGGAGATGATGCATTGAGGATGAAGATAAAATATCTAGATTTCTATTCATGATGCAGAACTTTTGGTGCAGAAAGTGTTTCAAACTCAGATCGACCTTATTTTATTTCTGCAGTAAAACTGTTGAGAAGCTTCATTTCAACATTTACACCTCAGGAACATTCATATATTTCTGCCCTCACATTGAAGCTGCTGTGAACATTTGCAACGATTCAGAATGTGAAAGAATCTGCTTCACATGTGAAATTCACTTTCTCATATTTGATCTGAGAATCATTTATTGGTTTGACTCTTCATCAGATCAGCTGTTATGACCTGATGCATGTTGAATCACTTTGTGTCATAATTGTACAACATGTGATAAAAAGTGATTTGTAGAAGAGCTTTGCTCACCGTGATCAACACTTTGAATCATTAGTAAGTGAACCTTTGAGTTCAGACTCTCTCCATCAGATATTGTTCCTAAAGGTCAGGAACAAACATCCATGGACAGAACTTGTGTAAAAGTCATCAGCGCACGAGAAAGAGACACTTCTAATGTCAGTTTAAAGTGAACTAACACAGCGTCGCACAAATCTTCACATTTTCAACAACCATCAGTGATTGAGTTTAGTTATAAAGAAATGTCTTTCAGAGAGAGGAAGAGGAGTCATGTTTCTGTGGAGGAGCAGCCGTCCTGCTGTGTTTTGTGTCAGGACGTCCTGAAGGATCCAGTCTCTACCAGCTGTGGACACCGGTTCTGCAGACAGTGCATCACCTCATACTGGGACCAGTCTGCTTCATCAGGAGACTCCTCCTGTCCGCGGTGTGGAGACAGATCCAGAACGAGAGCTGGACTGCAGACAGCCAGTCAAACCTGCTCTGTGCAAAGTAAGACTGTCCACCCACACATGTTGAAACTGTGACCTTCTACAATTCATGACATTTATTTTACAATGAGAGCATTCAACACAAAAACTGCAAGAAACATGTGAGAACATCATCTTCATCAAATACGCTGAACTGCTCCAAGTGCTACATTTAGTTTCTGAGTTTTCAGGCTGACGGCTTGAACATTGGACCACTTTCACACCAAAGTGATCAGGTGTATGCAGGGTTTGTAAACGCAGGTAAACGTGCATTCAGAGTCAGGAATGAACTGGAAACACATGGTGGTTTCTTCAAAATCTTTCCTGAGATGATGATGATGATGATGAGATAGAAATGGAGTGCCACCAGTTGCCAGTTGTGTCTGATGTCAGGCAATATTTACATGCTAATGTCTGGAGCTTCATCATCATCGTGACACCCCTGGGCGTCACGTTTCCACCGCTGCCGATCGGAGCTGGAGCCCATAAATACACCCAACGACTGCAGAGTCGTTTGAACTGGGAATGGATGCTGATTGAACCCTTTCACACTGAAGACAAAGCCAGATGTTCGTGGCTCTTAGTGGGTTTTTGTCCAGTGTGAAAGAGGCTTCAGTGAAACACTAATATGGTTCTGACTTCAACAAGTAGACGGTGACCAGATTAGACTGCTGGGAGTTGCTTCGCTTTGCTGCTGAGTTAAATGATTCATTGCCTTTTTCTTAGAAAAGTGACAAATTCACACAATCTCAACTGAGAAACCACAGTCAGTCAGTCAAATATGGAGCTCAGTGGAGGAGAATGAGGTGTAGCAGTGCAGCAGAATCACTCGGTCGATCTCCACCCCGACTCTGAAGGTTGGGTTAGCTGAAGGTGTCAGGTCACATTCTGAGAGGAGAAAGTCTGTCTGTTGAATCTCAGGTGAAGTTCAGGTGAGTCTCTTGGTCTTGGTGTCCTTGGAGACAGAGACAGTCCGACTGTATCAGCTGCACAGCACAGCCATCCCAGTGAGACAGAGAGTTTGTCATATTACCTTTCAGGCCTAATGAAGAAAGATTCCCTCAGTTACCACATGAGCTTGTAAACGCTGCAGTCTGGACAGTATTAAAGCACCATGAAGCATAAAGTCAGGTATTATTGATGATAACTCACATTGTCAGAGACGCACACTGTTGGAACAGAAGATACTGATAACAAAGACTGAATAGTGGAGCAGCTGAGTGGGTGGAGTAACTGTCCACATGGTAAAGTCTACCACTTAAGTTAATTTAAACACAAGATACTTGTGCTCAAAAAGAGGATTCATTCTCAGTGAAGAACCTTGGAGCCCTAATCTGCCTCTGTACCTGCCAAAGAGCAGTGATTCCTAACACGTCTCTGGGGTCATCAGGTGGAAACCTCCCTTCAACGGTGTTTCGCCTACTTAGTCCCACGACACCTCCAGGAGGCTAGGCGGTGAACTCCGGCATCCCAGAGTCACCCCCCCTATTGCCAGTTCACACTGCTCCTACACAATCCAAACAGCACTGCCACGTTCAACTGACCCAGAGATGTTCCAGGGAGTGGCCAGTACTAATGCTACCATTTAGCTAATGCTAATGCTAACCGCTAAGAAGAACAGAAGAAGACAATACAGTTCCGATGCCACCATTTAGCTAATGCTAATGCTAAATGCTACCCGCTATCTGCTAAGAGGAACAGAAGAAGACAATACAGCTAGATTCACCTATACTTTATTGTTAACTGCTAGATGCCAATACTAACTGCTAAGATACTATCATACTACCACCGCTTTAGCTATTGTTAGCTGCTACAATGCTACTACAGGCCTAGATGTCACATGTAACTGCCAACTGCCGCACTACCATCATCTACCCCTGCCTCTCACCAACTGCACCAATAAAAGCGGGGTGGGAATACAAACCCTGGTTCGGGTAGGGGGTAGAAAGTAAAGAGGTAGAGTCAACGATGAAAGCAGGGATCGGATACAGACCCTTGTTCGGGTAGGGGGTAGAAAGTTTAGAGGGTGCTGAAGGTGGAGGCCTAAACCACAGACTAGATTTAACAGCCTCTTCTAACATTTCCTTCAAGAAGCAAACAAAACAGGAAAACAACCAAAAAAGAACAAAACAAGCCAACTCTGTATCTTACAACGCAAACTCACCTGAACAGGCCACATGGTCCCAAAGAGAGACTCTAGCTGGACACACCCCCACCTTTTCTAAACTTCCTCTTACTGGATCTCTTCCTATTGGGAGAGCGAGAAGATGGGGCGGGGAAAGCAGAGCAGAGGAGAGGTGTCTTGTTCAGACTTTAACCTCTTCTCCTGCCGGATTAGGCATGTATGTCCTCTGCCCCCCCCCCCCCCCCCCCCCCCCCTATTTCTCCTGATCCATATCAACTGACTAGACCTAGCAGCCTCATCTCCCTCACTGTCTTCCTTAAATTTTGCCCTTGCACTCCCAGCTCCCTCAACAGTGAAACAGCTGACCCTGCAACAAAACCTCTACACCCCACTTCAACCGGACAGACCCTGGTCTTCCATCCCCTCTACTCAGATTCTGTCTTTAAATCTGCATACTTAGTCTTCTTCCTTTCATAAGCTGCCTCCACTGAACTTTCAAAAGGGACTGTTAACTCAATAAAACACACAGTCTTTTTACTCATGAGCCATAAGACAATGTCCGGCCTCAGATTACTATAAACTATTTCCTGGGGCACAACTAGCTTTCCTCCCAAGTCGACCTGCATTTGCCAATCATCAGCCCCTACCAGGCAGCCACCTACCTGCCTTCTCCCTGACTTAGCAGCTCTATTTTTCTCCCCCTCTCGAACAAACTGCACACCTATCCTCTCCTTTCTAGAACTTCCAGATTTCACCTGTTTCCTTCTCTCTTCAGTGCCTGCGGCTAAGCTTCTCAGCACCTGATTATGCCGCCATGTATACCGGCCTTGTGATAAGCTAATTCTACAACCTGACAAAATGTGTTTTAAGCTTGCTGTACCTGAGCAGAGTGGGCACGATTGATCGCCCTGTACCCAGAGACTTAGGTTCTGCGGGGTTGGCAACTGCTTTTGCCCCCCTTAACAACTCCTCCTGCCTACGCACCTGTTCCACTACAAGCTTTCTTTTCTCCTTTAGACCTGCTTTATTCCACACTGGTTTGCCTGGGCCAAGCCCCAAGCCTCCCCGGCCAAATTGAACATTTCCTACTATTTCTGCATGCCTAAGAGCTGCCTCTGCCTCCTGCACTGCTGCCCCTGGGTTCCATTTCCTCCCCCCAGAAGGGTTCGGAACCACATTGCTAACTAACATGTCCTTACTCCCAGATAATAAAAGTTCTGTCCTAACCTTAGTGCATTTAAACTCCTCTGTTAGACTGGATACTGGCAGCTGAAGCATTCCTTTCCCATACAAAGCTACATTGCTTTAGCACCTGGGAGCATCCAACCATTTTCTAATATAAGAGCTAACTAGCCTTTCCATTCTCTCTGCTACAGATAATGGGACTTCATATACTGACATTGGCCACATTAACCTAGGATACAAGCCAAACTGCAAGCACCACAACCTCAGTTTTCCTGGGAGCCCTGATTTATCTATTCTCTCCAGCCCTTCTGCAACATCCTTTCTAAATTGCACAACCTGTTCAACATCATTCAGGTCCACATTGTACCACCGTCCTAGACTCTTGACTGATTTCTCCCTAATTGTTGGGATTTCCTCACCATCTATAGCAAACTTCCTATCACTTACTTTCCCTCTGTATATTGAAATACTTCTTGACTTACTAGGCTTAATCTTCATACAAGCCCACTTGAGATTCTGATTGACTTTATCTAACAACCTCCTTGTACATGGCACTGTTGAAGTTAGCAGTGTCATATCATCCATATAAGCCCTAATTGGTGGAAGACGCATTCCATTCTGCCGTCTCTCCCCACCTACGACCCACTTGGAAGCCCTAATAATTACCTCCATAGCCATTGTGAAAGCTAGCGGGGAAACTGTACATCCTGCCATAATACCAACCTCCAATCTTTGCCAGCCTGTTGTGAGCTCTGCGATACTTGCACACACAGTCTGATGTCTTGGAAATATGCTTTCACCAAGTTAACAACTATCTCCGGCACTTTAGAGTAGTGAAAGGAACTCCAAATAAGGCTATGTGGTACTGACCCAAACGCATTAGCCAGATCTAAAAATACAACATTCAAGTCTCTTTTCTCTCTCTTAGCTGTCTGAATCTGATGCCAAATCATGCCAGTATGCTCTAAGCATCCCGCAAATCCTGGTATCCCTGCTTTTCGTATCATCATATCTATCATACCATTCCTTTCTAAGTAATTAGCCAGCCTCTGTGCTACGATACTAAAGAAAATCATTCCCTCAACATTTAGGAGAGAAATCATCCGAAACTGGCTAAGGTCCGATGACTTCTTCTCCTTAGGGATGAAGACAACTCCTGCCCTGCACCATGCTCTTGGAATACTTTGTTCAATCTCTGATTTCGTTGCCTTAAGTTGCCCTCCTTTTTCTTGATTAAACAAGCCTTTCACAAAATTGAACGAGTTGCTGTGCTGAGACGTCGGTCATCCTCTAGCAGGTAGTTTTATACAGGCGGACTGGGCTGTGTGGTCTGAACATGTGCTGGATGTAGGATGAGCCTGAGCCATTGGCAGCATAGTAGGCGAGTACCAGAGTCAATAATTCGCAAAGTTATGCGCAAAAAACTGTGAAGAACTTACCATAAGAAATGAATGGGAAATTTCCTCAAATTTCAGCCTTTTTCAATTGTCCACTGCTTGCTCAAAATGAACCTCGGCACATTTTTTGATATCTCTTGCGGTTTTCGAGCTATGACCATCTGAAGACCATAAAGTTTCTCAAAAAATGCTCAGAATTTTTCCCTCTAGAGTGGATGACCTCATCAATTAGAGTGAAAGAGCCAGTGAGAAATCGCCTGAAATTATTTTCTAAAACTGCCGTAAAATCCAAACAGTGAATAGGAGACACATAATTTTTGGATCTTTTTATAGACAAACCTTTCTTCTCTCGTCAAAGTTCAATTTTAAAGGGTTAGCCCCCACCAAATTTAAATAAAGAGGGATCTTGCACCAGCTGCCCTGGTCTGCTGCTCCATTTAAACCCATACAATCTCCTGTTTTCTGAGTCGCAGCCTGCCGGAGTGTGTCTGTTTAAATCGACCCTTTAGTCATTTTTCTAAAGAATATCTGGACATAAAACACACGTACATCTGGTCCAAACTTGTCCGCATCTCACAGTGTAATCGGTTTTTTGATAGCAGCTACGGTTTTGTCACAATCACAAGTTGTTCGGAAGAAACCAACAGCAAAAAAGTAGCTGTTCAGGAACAGGTCAAAAGTGGGAGAGATAGAGAGGTAATTATCAGCAGGTGGGGCAGAAGTTACACACGCACACACACATACACATTCAGACACACATATACCAGACACATCTCCATGTTGGAACTGGTTGGGGTGCTTGTTCAAAATACTTGGGACAATTTGATCAATGTGTAGTTCAAGCAGACACACACACACAAACAGACGAAGACACACACATACGCAGTCACACACAAATACAGTTAAATACACACAAACAGCCTCATACATAGACAGACACAACGCTGTTAACTCTATTAGCTCTGTTAGCATTAGCGCCATTAGCTCTGCTAGCTCTATTAGAAATGTTAGCACTGTTAGCTCTGTTAGCACCATCAGCTCTGTTAGCATTAGCGCCATTAGCTCTATTAGCGCTGTTAGCTCCATCAGCATTAGCTCTGTTAGCTCCTGTGCTGTTGAATGACAAATAAATGAAGCTTGTACTTTGTATCCGTCAGAAATGTTTTTATCTAACTAAATGTCTGTGGTTTGGAGTTGACTCACTCCTGCGCTCCTGTTTGAATGTTCAGGTATCAGCCTTTTTTACTGTTTCCTGTTCCTATAATCATATTGGAGCTTTGTTCATTTGCTTCTAATGTAAACACATTTCCTGCTGCTGGTTCATGTTTAAGTTTTCCACTGGCAAACCAGTGGGAGGCTTTCACGATGAAGCAGCTGTATAAAATGCAGTGTATTTTTTTATTTGTTCAGTAGATGCATTTTAGATTTTGGTGGGAGGAAGGAACAGCCACAGTGAGCTGTTTAGATGAAGCGCTGCCGAGGGAGAGAAACTGGACTCATGAACCTTTACCTCTTCATATATTCTTGTATTGCTTTTTTTATTGATAATGAAAACAATCTTCAGATTGTCAGATTTTCTTTGTTTTCTCTCATTTTCTCTCTTTTTTTAGTGACTGGTGATCTTCAGGAGGTTTTAGATGAATATAAGATCAGTCTGAGGAGGAGATGTGAATGTGTAACTGAAGGAAGTGATGAAACAGGAAGTGGAACCCTCCTCAACAGGATCTACACTGAGCTCTACATCACAGAGGGACAGAGTGAAGAGGTTAATACCCAACATGAGGTGAGGCAGCTTGAGACAACTTCCAAGATGGAGACCCTCCATGAGACTCCAATCAAGTGCCAGGACATCTTTAAAGCCTCACCTGACCAGCGGAGACACATCAGAGTCGTTCTGACGAACGGCGTCGCTGGCGTTGGAAAAACCTTCTCAGTGCAGAAGTTCAGTCTGGACTGGGCAGAGGGCTTGGAAAACCAAGACGTCAGCCTGGTGATTCTGCTTTCGTTCAGGGAGCTGAACTTGATCAGAGATGAGCAGTACAGTCTTCTGACGCTGCTCCATGTTTTCCATCCAACATTACAGAAGGTGACAGCAGAGAAGCTCGCTGTCTGTAAGCTTTTGTTCATCTTTGACGGCCTGGATGAAAGCCGACTTTCACTGGATTTCCACAACAATGAGGTTTTGTCTGATGTCTCCCAGAAGTCATCAGTCAACGTGCTGTTGACAAACCTCATCAAGGGGAATCTGCTTCCCTCGGCTCTCGTCTGGATCACTTCCAGACCCGCGGCGGCCAATCAGATCCCTCCTGCATGTGTTGACAGAGTAACAGAAGTACGAGGCTTCACTGATGCCCAGAAGGAGGAGTACTTCAGGAGGAGATTCAGTGATGAAGATCTGTCCAGCAGAATCATCTCACACATCAAGACCTCCAGGAGCCTCCACATCATGTGTCAAATCCCAGTCTTCTGCTGGATCACTGCTACAGTTCTGGACCACATGTTGACTACAGACCAGAGAGGAGAGCTGCCCAAGACCCTGACTGACATGTACTCCCACTTCCTGCTGGTTCAGACAAAGAGGAAGAAGCAGAAGTATGATGAGGGACATGAGACCAGTCCACAGGAGCTGATGAAGGCTGACAGGGAAGTTCTTCTGAAGCTGGGGAGGCTGGCGTTTGAACATCTGGAGAAAGGAAACATCATGTTCTACCAAGAAGACCTGGAGCAGTGTGGTCTTGATGTCACTGAGGCCCTGGTTTACTCTGGTGTTTGTACAGAGATCTTCAAAAGAGAGTGTGTGATCTTCCAAAAAACAGTTTACTGCTTTGTTCATCTGAGCATTCAGGAGTTTCTGGCTGCAGTCTACATGTTCCACTGTTACACCAGCAGGAACACAAAGGTACTGAAGGCTTTCCTAAAAGACTCAAAACCAAGTTCTTTTTTTGAGAAATTTAAATATTTTGGAAACATTAATAGCCACCACCCATCCCTGGATGTCTTCCTGAGGAGCAACATGGAGAAATCTCTTGAAAGTAAAAATGGCCACCTGGACCTGTTTGTTCGCTTCCTTCATGGCCTCTCTCTGAAGTCCAACCAGAGACTCTTAGGAGGCCTGCTGGGTCAAAGAAAAAACAAGTCAGAAATCATCCAAAGAGCCATCAACAACCTGAAGGAGATGAACAGTGATGATATCTCTCCTGACAGAAGCATCAACATCTTCCACTGTCTGATGGAGATGAACGACCGCTCAGTACATCAGGAGATCCAAGAGTTCCTGAAGTCAGAGAACAGATCAGGGACGAAACTCTCTGTGTTCCAGTGCTCAGCTCTGGCCTACATGCTGCAGCTGTCAGAGGAGGTTCTGGATGAGTTGGACCTGTGGAAGTACAACACATCAGAGGAGGGACAACTGAGACTGATTCCAGCTGTGAGGAACTGCAGAAAGGCTGTGTAAGTCCAGATGTGATTATCAACACTGTTCAGAAACGTAAAGCTGAAGCCATCAGTGTTAAAGATACACACTTTACACACATAACTTCACACTATAAGAGTTTAACCCTGATTCCAAGAACGCCAGAACACTTTTTAAAACGTAAATAAAACAGAATGCAGTGATCTGCAAATTATTTTCTAATTTTATTAAATTAAATACAAAGACAAGATATTTAATGTTCAAACCAATGAACTTGTTTCTCACAACAGTCACTGTAGAGGTAACATATGCAGAGAAAACAGCAGCACACGTTTCCACTGTGATTTTGACTGAATTAGCAGCCACAGTCTTTGTGTATGGAGCTCCTGATTGACTCAGACAGCAGCTCATGACACAGTCAGCTCCTGGGACGCCTCCAGGTTCATTCTGCCAGTGAAGGAGAGCTCAGCAGGTTCAGTTCAGTGGAGGATCTCCATCATCAACCAGCTCAGTTATAGTCTTTGTTCCAAAACATTCACTGCAGCCAGCTGAACTCCACTTGATACAACTATGACCCAGAAAATTATAACAATACAATCTTTAGTCATTATTACAACAAAAATGTTGATACGCTGTGTGAAACATGAACAGAATGCTGATCCTTTCTGACAGAAACTCACCTGAAAACAGCACAAAGTCAATATATTTACTGTCTGAGCTCATCAGTTCATTGATTTCTGTAAATATCTGCTGATTCTGAATCTGATGCAGCAACACGTTTCAAACACGTTGTGACAGGAGCAGCTAAAGACTGGGAAAGATGTGGAACGCTCCAAAAACACCTGTTTGGATCATTCCACAGGTAAACAGGTTGATTGGTAACAGGTGATAGCATCATGATTGAAAGGCTCAGGGGTTCACAGCGAGGATGGAGCGACAGGATTGGATAAAGAGATTAATACCTGGACTCAGGAACACTTCAGGAAACTGTTGTCAGGAATCAGTTTGATTGGAAATGATTGATTCTGGTTTTATTGATGTTTCTCACGGAGTTCAGACCTTTTGAATCGGGGTTGTCTGATATTAATGAAATCGGAGTCATTAAATTAATTTCATGGCAGATGAAAAGCAGATGGAGAGACACAAGGTGTAACAAAGATTCACAAAATACACACAGACACATGACTGAGGTAAATACATGTGACTGCAGTTAATAAAGTTCAACAAACACAAATCACAGCAGCCTGTCCATCAAACTATGACACATATTTACATTAGAGACATTTTGTCTGAAGCTGAAATTTGTTGTTTATTATGTTGCTCAAGGAAAGTTTGACATGTGGACAAGAGGAGCTTCAAACCACAAACCTGGTGATCAATGGCTGAGCAGCTGAGGCTGACCAACCGACAGCATGTTCAGTTTATATTCTCTCTCATCACAGACTTTCACGCTGTAGACTCTCAGAGACTCACTGTGAAGTCGTGGCCTCAGCTCTGAAGTCCAACCCCTCCCATCTGAGAGAGCTGGACCTGAGCTACACCAAGCTGCAGGATTCAGGAGTGAAGCTGCTGTGTGCTGGACTGGAGAGTCCAAACTGTAGACTGGAGACTCTGAGGTCAGTTCATGTTTTTTTCCTCTTGTCCAGTGTTTGTCTTCCAAATTTAAATCCATTCCAGGTGTTTTAAGTTTTCTTCAGTTCTCTTGTTTTCTTGGTTTGTCTGAGCACAAATCACAACAGCTCTTTTTCAAAGTTTAACAGTCTGAACAGTTTGACTCAGAGTTCAGTCTAGACTTAATTTGTGTTGGTTTTATGAATGACACACACACACACACACACACACACTGTGTGAAGCACATTTCCTAACGCAGGTGTTTGAAGTATCGTGTCTGATCTGTCACCAGCGACAGGTGACACTTCAACATATCGTGATGCTTCCATTCAGAAAAAGTCGTCACTTTGTGTTCTGACTCAACCAGTAAACAGGAGCATAAATAATAAACTTTATTAATACAAGAAGGCAGCAGGACACATTTAAGATGACGAGAAGATCCGTCTCACTTTGCTCAGTGCACATTTGATCCAGTTATAGATAGATAGATAGATAGATAGATAGACTTTATTTATCCCAAGCTGGGAAATTGCAGTGCAGCAGCAGCATTACACACAGTGAAATAAGTGAAAATAAGGCTATAAAGAACAAACTATACATAAAAAATATAAAAATAGCGAGCAGTAAAAAGGTTATATACATAACAAAATAATAAAACAGCCAAATAGTAAACAGTAGTAAAAGTATTGCACAAAAGGAATATCAAATGCAAATGGCAGCGAAAATAAAGTGTACCGTGACTGTAAGAACAAACTATATATAATAAAATATCGAAATAGCAAGCAGTAAAAAATTATATACATAATAATAAAATATCGAAAGCAAACAGTAGTGGTAAGAAGTATTGTATTATTATTATTATCCATGATGGATAGCAGTTTATTCAGCGTCCTCCTCTCCACCATAGAGATGATTGAGGATGAAGCTCACAGTCAGTCAGCTGTGTGTCGATGCAGACGAGTTGATGAGTTTTGTATTTACTGAAATGATTATTTATGTCCTAAAGTCTTATTTATTTCATATTGGCATATTTAAGTTCTATAGAAAGCATCTGTGATGTTTTCAGTCCAGCGTGGGAGCTGCTGCTGTCCAGCTAGCTCAGCTCTGACTTACAGAATGATGACTTGAGTCGTAGTTAGCTTTACTCGCTGTTTCCTGTGGCTCTTCACACCATCTGACGCAGACTGAGTGAAAACTACCTGTAAGACAGAAGAGACACAATCACCAGTTTGTTGGCAACATGTGTGTTTTTCCTGCTGTAAATACATGAAAATAAAACATTTTTTTTTCAAACAAATCAAACACATTTCAATGGAAGTAATGTTTTTAACAAACAATCAAATTCTTTATTTCCATCTTTGCCTCTGTAGCATTTCCAGTGTGGATTAGAGTGTTTATAGAAGAGCATGTGGACAGATTCAGCTGACTTCCTCCAATGACGAACAGGAAGTGATCTTTGTGAACCCAGAACTCCTGAAGCAGGACAAACACTTGTCAAAATAAAAGTCTATCAAAATAAAAGTCCATCCAACATTATGTTTTAAAGGCAAAACACCTGTCTGAGCATGTTTCATAAAATGACTCATGATTATTATGAATAAGAAGAAACAGACGAAAATGAAAGTAGCAGAAGTAACAACACGTCTGATTTGATCGTTATTCCAGACTTGAGTGAGATGAGCAGCATGTTATTGATCTGTGTTGACATGAACAGCTGTATGAATGTTGTGGTGACATTTGGATGATGTCTGTAGAATCTGACATTATGATGATCCACAATAACACAATGACAAAGTCACTGGACTGATTTTAGGGCAAAGCTCATTGATTAGGACAGAGTCATGTTGAGCTGCACATTTACAACCTGAACACATCTGATTGGATTAGAAATGGATTTTTATCTTCATCATTTATTCTTTATTCAGGTTGAGGAACTGCAGTTTGTCAGAGATCAGCTGTGCTTCTCTGGCCTCAGCTCTGAAGTCCAACCCCTCCCATCTGACAGAACTGGACCTGAGTGGAAACGAGCTGCAGGATTCAGGAGTGAAGCTGCTGTCTGCTGGACTGGAGAGTCCAGACTGTAGACTGAAGACTCTGAGGTCAGTTCACTGACTCTCTGTTACTATTGTCGATCTTAAATATTAATAATAAACTTTATTGATAAAAGACCTTTTGTACAAAACATGCAGCTCAAAGTGTTTTACATTGAAAACAGAATAAAAACAGGAAACAGAAAATGAATTGAAAGAACGCAGGTAAAGATAAAAGCTGAGTGTTGCAGAGAAAGCAAAACATGTGACAGATCAACTATGAAAAGAGACATTTAAAAACAGAATGAAAATATGTTTAATAAACAACTGAAGCTCATTTCTGTTCAGACACAACTTCCATCAGTCACGTTTTAAATGAGCTTTTGTTGATATTTTCATGTTTGTTGAAGTAAATTTAGTCTTCAGTCACAAAGATTTGTGCTTCTTAAAGAAAGTGTAGAAAATGTTGACTGTTAGTTGTTCAAGTCAATGAATGTTGATGATTTTTGGTAAATGTTCACATCTGGATCCAGAAGATCCTCTGAACTAATATTTGTTTCAATTGATCAAGTTGACTTGATGAAGTGGAAATATTTCTTTAGTTTCTGATGATTTGAATGTGTTTTCACAAAAAATGACTGATGATTGATATTGATCCTTCAGAACACACACACACACACACACACACACACACACACACACACACACACACACACACTCACACACACACTCACACACACAGAGGAACAAATACACACACACACACACACACACACAGAGGAACACGCACACTCACTCACTCACACACACAGGAACACATACACGCACGCACGCACACACACACACACACACACACACACACAGCTGTTTAAAGGATCAATATGTGGACTTGAGTGAGATGAGCAGCATGTTATTGATCTGTGTTGACATGAACAGCTGTATGAATGTTGTGGTGACATTTGGATGATGTCTGTAGAATCTGACATTATGATGATCCACAATAACACAATGACAAAGTCACTGGACTGATTTTAGGGCAAAGCTCATTGATTAGGACAGAGTCATGTTGAGCTGCACATTTACAACCTGAACACATCTGATTGGATTAGAAATGGATTTTTATCTTCATCATTTATTCTTTATTCAGGTTGATTGGCTGCAGTTTGTCAGAGATCAGCTGTGCTTCTCTGGCCTCAGCTCTGAAGTCCAACCCCTCCCATCTGACAGAACTGGACTTGAGAGGAAACGACCTGCAGGATTCAGGAGTGAAGCTGCTGTCTGCTGGACTGGAGAGTCCAGACTGTAGACTGAAGACTCTGAGGTCAGTAGAGGGTTGGAGTCAGTCCATGCTGGTCTCAGCAGGTTTGTTCTAAACACAGTTAGTATCAAAGCACAGATCCAGTATTTCCTGTAAACCTCCAACCTTCTCAGCAGCTGCTTTCCTCAGTGAAGCTGTGAGAGGAGAATGGTGACAGGCTTCAGGATTGGACAGATACACAGAGAGAGAGAACAGTCAGCCAATCAGAGGAGTCAGAATCTTGTTGTGATCATGTGTTTGAGTTGATGTGCAGACGACTGTTGTTGTTGTGTTCATGTCTACAGGAAATAAAGCTGGATTACAGCTGACAGCATCACAAGCTGTATAGAGACAGAGGTCCTCCTTCATCAAACTGTCGTACCATCAAATCTGATCTCAAACTGTTTGTTCTCTCATTTCAGCACTAAAGAATTGATCAGTTAATGTTTGTCACAGCTCTCAGATCAGTGTGACTGAAGCCTGCAAATCTCTGGCTCTCATTTCAAAGAACCATCATTACATTTAGTAACCATGTGGCCGGTGTATGAAAACGTATGAGTGTCTGTAAGTGAGTGAACATCGGCTAAATACTGGCTAACAGTACTTTTTGACTTGGTTAACGTCGACCCATCAAACACAACGCTGTGTTGTTTGTGTAAAATGGGTGAAACATGGAATGAAATGTAGAACTTCTGCAGCAGAACCTCACAGTGGGTGTGATTAGCCTCGTTAAAAACTGCTGAATATTAACTTCATATAATTAGTAGAGTGGCTGAAGTATAGTGTGATAAACTGAGAGGAGTCGGGGGCAGCTAATATTTCATTGATACTTACTTCACTGTCAGGATTTTATTTCCACGGCACTTGACCAGCATCGAGCACAAAGGGCTTTCAAATAAAACACAATGATGGAATATTAAGAAAAATAAAAAATAGAACGACAATATTAAAACTGAGCATTAAAACAAAGCAAGAAGAGAAAACAGTGACGTTAAAACACGTCACGGTCATGTCTGTATACTCTTCATCAGATTTCCACAGAGAGGAACATGTTCATATATAGCTGATCCCTGTCTGTCAGACCAGCTGTACCAGTATATATATGCATCTGTCCATTTGTCCCAATATTTTTATAACAGACTCCATATTTACATGTTTGTCCTGTGATATTTCTAAAGTAGATGAAATATTCAGATGTGACTGAGACTCTGGTTGTTAGCAGCTTTGAACCTTAACAGCAGTAAATGCATCATTCCAGTGAACAGTGAATATCTGTGTCTCTGCAGTGATGATGCGTTCAGGGACTCTCAGCACTTTATTTCCACTGTGTACTTGAGTGAAATGTGCAGAGTAAACAGGCTTGATGGCCAAAGTGTCTGCAGGTGTGTGAGCTTCCAGCTCAGTGTGTTCACTCCAACACGTTAACATGAGAGCTGAGAGGAAGCTGGCTACGCTACACAGCCGCTCCACTTCTGGTCTGAACAGGACTGAAGTCCCTGCTGCCCTTTATACTGGATGTGCTGCATCACTGACTGCCAGCTGATGAAGGAGTCTCTGTAAACTCTGATTCATGACTTCTGTTGTCTGTCTTCTTCTCTCATCAGATGGAAGTGATCGTGATCGAGCGTGAGCGATCAGAAAGGTGATTGGCTGAGAGCCGATCGGCTGCGTCCTGATGATCCAGAGAGGTTGAAGCAGCAGCAGCAGCTTGTGGGTGGAGAGGCTCTGACTGGGCCATGTTACTGGGAGGTAGAGTGGAGAGGAGAGTTTCATCCAGCAGTGACTGACAGAGGAACCACAACAAGTGGAGATGAGTGTCAGTGCTGCAGTGTGAACTGCTCTGAGATCAGCTCCACTGTCAGACACAGTGTCCAGTCCAGCATCCTCCCTGTGTGTTGCTGTGGATGTGACAGAGTATCATCAGTGTATCTGGACTGCTGTGCTGCTGCTCTGTCCTCCTACACAGTCTCTGCAGACACTCCTCCACTCCTTCTGCTCCTCACTCTCACACCTCCTCCACCTGGAACCTGGATCTGGACTTTTTCCTGTGCTTTTTTATTCTTTCAGATATTCCGATCTCAAAGTTCTGATTCTGACAACATGACTGTAGATCAACATTTATTTAAACTGTTTTGCTTTCCTTTGCATTCTCGAGGAATGATGTTAATTGCAGTTAATTTCCACATGATATTTCTGATGAATTTTGGAAGTGGATGTGAAAAAGCAGCATCCAGCCTTCTTGTATAAAGTGGCCTCTCTGAGGTTCTGGAGTGGGTTGCACCAGCTATGCACAAGCTCAGCCTTAGTCTGAATGTAATGTGTAACTTAGTACGGATTAATAATGTTTTCAGGATTGCAGCAGCTGAAATTGTTCCAGCATCATAAGTTACAACTGAAATCTTCCACTTTGTCCTGAGTAGTTCTAAAGTCAGCTGCTCGATCGTGGTTGGCATGGAGAATCGTTTTGAAAGGTGGGATAATTTGGAGGATGAGGAGGAGTGAATTATATGATGGATTACACCCCTTTGTCATTCATGATGACTTTGATTTATTCTGGAGCTTTTGTTTTGCACCAGCAGAGATGCAGATGCCGGTTTCCCCACATCAGAGGACAACATGAACGACTTTGTAAACAGGAAGAGATACCACTGAATCAGCACACAGATTGAGTGTGATGCTGACCTTGTTATTACAAATCCTGCGATCAAACGGCACGAACTCCATCTTTGATCTGAGAGACCTACATGCACTCAAAGAGGAGCTCTCGGTCTGGCCGTGCCGGTCAGTGAACTCTGCACTCATTAACAACACGTTCTTATATTTGTGGCTTGGATATTATGTATGTATGCTCGTTACTGAACTTCTGCCACTTTTAAACTTTTAGTGTGTCTCTTTTGTTGTGTTTGTGATCTGTGCTTTCATTTGTTCACTTGCTGAAAAATGAATGAAGTTAAAAACAAAGTGTTGGATCTAAACAGTCACGTGGAGCTTGAATCATTGACGCTTCTCTCAGCTTCATCTGCTGATGTCAGCAACATGTCATCATTATTCTTTAAATGGAGCAGGCTTTCTTTGCCTTTGATTCTTTGATTTCCCTGTTTGACCCACTCACAGATGATGTTGGTGTCTTTTGACCTTCAAAGCGTTCATTTAATATGAGTGTGTTGTATAATTCTGACTTTTGTCAACAGTAGTGAAACAGTAAAGACCTGTCAGTCAAATCTGACTATTTACATGTTGTTGGGGTGCATTCAGTCTTATTCTCCCTGCTCCACCCAAACCACACCTCCCCTCTACACCTCTCCCACTCTCTCCAAACTAATACAACACTTTAGAAAGCAAAGAATTGTATTCTCCTCTTCAAATCGAATATGTTCACAGCCATCACAACATGTCAGCATGAATTGATTTCAGATAAAGTGTCAAATTTCAGTTCCTGTATGATATTTAATCTTTCATTTCTAGTTTTTCAAAAGAGTTAAAGAAGTCAAAGAGTGACAGCTGGAGGTGTAACTGTAACAGATTGAGTGAAACAGATAATAAAAATATTTGTTAATAAAAACAGTCACATGAGTTTAAAAACAAGGGAATTCATGTATAAATAGGTCATAATTTTGAATGCAAATCTATAAAAAATAATCCTGTGAAGAAGGTTAAAACATTTAATTCCTGTGAAAAATGGTTGAAATATTTAAAAAGGTTAACATGGTTAAAAACTTTGTGAAACATATGAAGATACTTACCTGCAGTCAGAGTTGATCTGTGATCTACCTGTTGAGCCTTTTTTGAAAGCTTGTGATTGATTAGCTATGCCTGCAGAGGCCGGAAGGGGGAGCTCTCGGCCAGGACGCCTCATTGTCAAAGAAGCTGCCAGAGAGGAAGAATCGTGTCCGAGCATCTTTATTAATATCTTCCCTTTTCAGGTACGAAATGAGTATTTATGCTGTCAGACTTTGAAATGTGTTTGCTGAGTTGTTTTGTGTGTGTTTTGTTGAACTCAGCCGAGATGTTGAGTGTTTTAGAAGCGTTATTTCGATGTTTAGACTCTTAATTGGTTCACTGTTTAGCAGCTAGCTAAACTGTGTTCCCCCAACACGGAGCGGCGCGAGGCTAGCATGGATGCTACACACACTGTGTGTTTTCAGTGTGTTCAGCTGAGTAAGAGACACGTGCAGTTTGAGGTTACTAATGAACAGGTGTGCTTAACTTTTACTCACCTTATGTGGGATTAATAATAATGTGTGTGATAAGAAACAAGAAACACGTCGAATAGAAGAGACACATGACAATTAATGTTTTACATATTTGGGTGTGAGTTTGTTGATTAATTAATGGAATTTTTCTTCAACACTTACCTGTTTATTCACCTGTCAAAGAAAAGAAGAAGAGTATGTTGTAAGTTGACTTTGAAAATAGAGTGAAAGTGTATGTTTTGAAATGTATTGTTATTATTTTATTGTATAGTGAAATAAATTTTGTACCTGTGTAAATAATTCATGTTGTCCATGAAGCTGCCAGAGAGGAAGCATATTGTTTCCTTTTCAGGGGAAACATAACCAGCAGAGGTGAACACCACAGAAGAAATCCAGCTCCAGTGTAACTGTCTCAAGTCTCTGTGATTTAGACCTGGACTTCACTCTTTTAGGATCATTTATGGAAGTACTGGGTAGGACTGAAACTATCCGACCCACATGCCCCCACAGCACTCATCTGACCGTGGAATAATCACATGCTTTATATCGTGTTGTTGTTTGTAACTGGACTTATTGTTTGTCACTGTGAACAAAATAAATGTAAGAGCTGCTCTGATTGGTCAGCACACGCTGTCTCTCCTGGTTTCTCTTCCACAGTTTTGTTGTGCGTTTAGTTGCCGAGCCACGCGTGCACACACTCGACTGCAGTTACCGTGGCGACAGTGAGACTTTTCCTCAGCGCAGCCACATCTTGATTGACTTCCTGCCGTCACGGTTTCTCTGCAGCTCTGCGTCCGACCCGCTGAGTTGGTTTCAGAGGTTTTGGAGCAGCGGTGACTCGTCCTCAGACTCCGGCAGCAGGTCAGTCTTCACTCTTTCACTGTTTTTTCCTCTGCAGCAGCTCCAGCAGCTCACTCTGAGGCTCAAGAGCACTTGAGCGGTTCAGCTTGTTCAACAGGAGGATTTCCAGTCAGGAGTCTCAAACGTGACTTGACGATGACAGAATGATTTTTTTACACTTTGAGTGAATGAAAATCATTATTAAGTCGTTCTTTTTTCAATATTCTGACTCATGTGCAGCGATTTTTCCTTTAAAATGTGTTAAATCGTGTTTTATGTGACAGTTGCATGAACATTTGAGAAGAAAGAAAAGCTTCTGTCACCGTTTGAGTGAGTGGATGTTGGAAATGTTTCATCTGGATGTGTCTCGACGGTCAGATGGCAGATCCAGACTCTCCAGCTGAGGTTTCACAGAGGGGGCAGGAGCTCGTTGTTCCCCCTGCTGGCGGCTCTGAACCTGGGCTGAACGGCTGCGCTCCTTCCCTGCGCACAGAGCTCCAGGCGGGGGGGCAGGAGGTCCGGGACGGCCCCGGAGGAGAAGAAGAAGAGGACGAGGAGGGAGGAGCAGACGGAGCCTTTACCAAACCCGGACCTCCTCTGCTGCAGCTCTGCAGAGGTACAGATAACACACTGATTCATAAAGTGAGCCTGCAGTCAAAGTGTGTATTAAAACTGATGATCCTGAACACTGAGGCTGATGCTGTTACCTCCACTGATCATCAGTTATTGTTATTATTGACCTGCTGCTTCACAGTAAAAGCTACCTGTGATGACTGAGTCTAAATCTTTTAACTCTTGTTTTACTCCTAACGTGACTTTAACTGCAGGAACACGACTGATATCACCACCACTGATGAGCTGTCTCTTCCTATGAATGGATTTCATGCACCGACAGCGTTTCAGGAAACAAATATTATCAATACAGTTGATTTTTTTAGCAAACAGTTTTCACTGTGTTGTTGTCACTCTCTGTCTGTTCTTGTACATTTTGTGGTTTTTAAGACTTTGGACTGAAGCGTTGAAGCCAAACTTAGCAGCGAGCGCAGCTGTGAGGCCGACGGCTGCTGATTTTATTGTCTTTATTTTTCCATCAATGGCAGAAGAACAAAATGTAAAATAAAAGAGTGAAAGCAGAATGGTGTGACTGTGTGTTCGGGCACTTCTTCATGTGTTTCTGGTGTTTTTCTGGTTTTCTTTTTGTTTATTTTTGGTGCATTTCCACTGTTTTCTGGTGCGATCCTCAGATGCGACTGGCGATCCTCTCAGGTCTGGGATGTCCCGTCACTTCTCCACATTTGACATGATTTCTCTGAATATCTGTAAAGAAATAAGTTTTCCTGCCTGCCGGCCTGCGCACAGTGAGAGCAGTGACAGACGAGAGTCGGCTCATTTTAAATCAATTAAATATGTTTTAGTCATTATTTTATGTCACTTTATATTGAACGCTTTAGTAGTGAGCAGAGTTCTCAGCGGGATCATGTAGAGTGAGCAGGTTCCTTCTCTGTCATCCCGTCGAGGTTTATTTCTTCATAGGAACCTGCTCACTCTACATGATCCCTTTCTTATCAGTTTTGACCCATTACTGAGGTTGTTGCCTCAGAGTGAGAAACATTTTCAGCAGACAGAACTGATCCAAGCTGAGGTCCAACAGCTGCAGCAGGATTATCCAGCGCCTCCACGGGGAGTCCAAACAGGTGAGATCCGGATGAGGGTTGGAGTGGTGGGTTTTCACACTTGCGTCTCACCAGGAGAGCAAACAGGCAAGGCACAACCGAGGGTGGCTGACTGGATCACCTGAGCACAAAACACACCTGTGCTCAATCAGAGGAGAGACGGGCCCAACCTGTCGGGCCGCCCTGGAGTGATGTCACTGACTAGACAAACAAGAAACACAAGGAAGGAAAAATAGGAGTACAGAAGGAGGGACTGCAGATCTCCACACAGGATCGCTGGTAAATATGAACATATATGTTAATAATTAAGAAAGCACCAGAGCAGTCATGACCCTGAAGAACTAAGAACCAGGTTCTTTAAAGCAACTGCTGCACCGACTTAAAACATTTGTTGCTGCTAATTGTGAAATCCAAATCAGTTTTTTCAGGGACTTGTTCCTGACCACTGAACTGAGTGAATCAGATTTATTGGACTATATGTTGAGACTTGTCTTTATTCAGATGGAGGCAGCTGTGGAGTATTTTTCTCATGACGGCTTCTGTTGTAGTTCCAGCGTTTCTTTTAAAGCTGGCCTCTGTTCCAAAAGTCTCTTTCAGATAGTTTGATTTTTTTAAAGTGTGAACATGAGGATGTCGATGTAGACTTTGAGGCTGAGAGCGAGCATCAGTATCTGTGTGCAGGCTGTTAGTCTGCTATCAGCAGCAGAGGGAGGAGAACTCAAAGGACCGATGATGTCGTAGGACTGTTCACTTTATTGTAAAAGAGCTTTTTAAACAGTGGAGTCCAAGAGCTTTAGGTAACCATCAGTTAGTCCAACAGTATGTAAAGTTAGCGTGTACATTAGGGATGTGGAGATTCACCGATTCATATCGGTGGTCCGATATAAACGTTTGCGATGCGACTGCACCGGTAGAATGAACGTGCATCGGATATAATTTACGGGTGAATTCGCGGTGCATCTCTTCTAGCCTGTCTACACCGGCAAATCCCATTGTTAAATCGACTATTTCTATCTATGTTCTAGTATTTTCAAGGCAACCTGAATGCACCATCGCGTCCCCAGGCAGTGACGCAAGCAGGTGTTGTACACAACAGACAAACGAGGCAAACGAGAAAGACGATAGCCGCAACGAGATATTTAATGCACCAAAAAAAGACACATTAATCAAACGTGTGGCAATACTTTGGGTTTTTTTAAGCGAGGGGGTCAGCTAGACAAGACGCACGCAATTTGCAAACAATGCAGTTCGGCTATCAAGTACGTCGGCAGCACGACGCAACAAGCGTTCCCTCTGAACGAGTGTTCAGTACCGCCGGTGACATAGTAATAATAATAATAATAATAATAATAATAATACATTTTATTTGGAAGCGCCTTTCAGAACACTCAAGGACACTTTACAGAGCGGGTAAAACACAAATAACACAAGATAAATACAAGCAGAATAAAAATAAAAAAAAATAGTGACTGCTCAGCGCAGTTTGCTATTCCCAGAACATGTAGACCAGTTAATTAAGTTATTTCTAAAGAAAAACCTGAAACTAAGCCATATGAGGTAAATCAGTGAGGTGTTTGCAGTAAATGGCATTGTTTGATTGCCAGTAGTTGATGTTTTTTGCTTACATTGTGAGCAGTTAAGAAAGACTTGTTAGGAAATGTTATTTATTGTTCAATTTCTTATAGAAATTACACCAATACGTTTTCCTCCTAATACACAGGAGCACTATGGACATTGCACTTTGGAAAGAAATACCTCTATTTGAGCCCCTTGGTGAGAGTATTGTTTACAGCAGCTGTTACTGGCTGCCAGTTATAGTTTTATTTTTTTACACTTGATTCTGTAAAACATTGTTATTTGATTTTCATTCTTTGTGAGAAATCAGTCAACTTACTGAAACAAGCACATCATTCTGGCAGACAGTAGTATGTGTTGCTGGTCATGTTATCTGCACTATTCACATGGTTAATACTGTGCTTTCTGAAACTGTTTAACTGTGAAGTTTTATACATTTTGTATAATTATAGAGACAGAGAACATAATTGGGAGTTAGGAGTGCTAATTATAAATACAACTGAATGCTCTGTCTACTGAAATATGTCTTTTTTAAAATATGATTTATTGGTTACTCCATAAAAAAACAAATATTAAATACATCCCTCAAATTGATACAGAGAGTAAAGCAGAATTGTGCTATTGAGGTAAAAAACCTGATGTTACTATTACGCTCTCATACTGCAACTAACTGTATTGAATGATCACATCATATCGAAACATCCTTTTATAGTTAAGTCATATCGTTATCAAATCATTTTTGAATCGCATCGTATCGTGAGCAGGAGTGAATCGTATCGCATTGTATCGACGGGAGCTTCAGTGTATCGTAACTGTATCGTATCGGTGTCAGCGCATCGAGATGCATACCGAATCGGCCTCAGTGGTGGAGATATACAACCCTAGTGTACATGTTCATCAAGAAGGAGATCAGGTCTGGTGTTAATTAGTCCACATTTTAAGAAATTAATTATTTTAAATATATTCATAAATTATGAAGTTTTTTCACTCTAGACATGGTGACGGCCCTCAAATCATTAGTGTCGTATTAGAAAAAATAAACATGAGAATCTAAATTTATTTATCACCTCCACACATTTTTGGATTTGAAAGATGAATATCAGCTTTCTGATTGGCCACGTAATTACTCCTAATTATCCATTTTCATGATCATCCATGAAATTCCTGATGATGTTCCTGTAGTTTTCTGTCTTTGTCAGTTAAATATTCAGCAGCTTCATCTTTCATGAGTCTCTGACTGAACTTCTTCAGGCTGACAATCAAATGTGGGCCAGCTTCTCTTTCCTGTCCTGAGTGCATGAGCTGAGTCTGTGAGATGAGTTTTCAGTCCAGCCTGGTAACAAGGCTCAGTGTCAGCAGCATTACACATAGACAGACATCAGTATAACATGACACAACAAATCATAATTCACTGTGTTCATCAGCTGGGAGAGAAAACTGCTTGTTCAGGAACATGTTGCATTCAGGGCACAGCTATATTCTGGTATATTTTAGTGTCCCAGTAGTTCCAGTTTGAGCCTTTAATGTCGAACCATCAATAAATTTCACCGAGCAAAGAGTTGAGTTTTCAGAAACATGAGTTGTTGCAGTGGCGCCAACTTTAAATCACTTTAGTTGGAATGGAAACTGATGATTATTACAGCAAAACCCATTTTAATTCAGTCTGTTCATGAACACATCAGGTTAAACAGCTGATCTGTGAGCAGCACACACACACACACACACACACACACACACACACACAGGTAGGCTGGGAGGTGACTTCCTGTAAATGACGAGGGGAGGAGCAACACTGATCCAGGTGATCGAGGCTCATGAGAACAGGGAGGGAATCCTGAAAGAGAAACTAAAGTCAAAGAGTTCAGACTCCATGTTGAGTGAACAGAGGAGGACGAGAAGTGAAGCTGAAGCAGGTGAGTGTTAATCCAACGTTTCATGACTTTACTGTTAAAGTGTGAGTCAGTTTCCTTCCTGTGGACTGTAGAGGACACAAATGTTAAACTGTGTATGTGTTGCTTCCTGTTCTCTTAGTCTTGTGTCTTAATTCTTGTGTTCTGAGCTCACCGTCAGCGTCACTGTTTTACTCTCAGACTGACCTCAGATCAGAAGATGATGGAGGAAGAGGAGGACAGAGTTAAGTCTTCAGCATCCAGCTGTCTGTCTATGAAGAGTGACCGGTCCAAAGGTCGTCCTCCAGACTTCAGCCATGAACCTGGACCCTCAGACACAAAGTGAGAGAAACACTATTAACTCATTTCTACGACTCACTTTCAGTGACTTCTGTCAGCGCCATGTTTTTTAAATTGTTTTCACATTTCATTAGTGGCACGAGGCAACGCAAGAGCCACTCGCCTCCATAGCTAAAAGCTATAGAGGCGAGTGGCTCGAGCGTAGCATAGCATACGTTATCCCACGCATTTTTCTTCCCATTTTTCATCTTCCGCCAGAATTTCGGCGCATAACTAGTCCCGCAGCTTTGAGAAAACCCTCGCAAACTATATATCAAAATGAATGTCTTTTATAGCTCTTTCGTCAATAATTCGCAAAGTTGTTCGCAAAAAACTGTGAAGAATTTCCCATAAGAAATGAATGGGGAAATTTCCTCAAATTTCAGCCTTTTTCAATTGTCCCCAGCTCGGCCATACTTTCTCCTAGAGACTTCATTCAAACTTTAAACGTAGATAATTTTGTCGGCTCAAAATGAACCTCGGCACATTTTTTGATATCTCTTACGGTTTTCGAGCTATGACCATCTGAAGACCATCAAGTTTCTCACAAAAATGCTCAGAATCTCTCCCCCTAGAGTGGATGACATCATCAGTTAGAGTGAAAGAGCCAGTGAGAAATCGCCTGAAATTTTTTTCTAAAACTGCCGTAGAATCCAAACGGTGAATAGACACATAATTTTTGGATCTTTTTGTAGAGTAACCTTTCTTCTTTCATCAAAGTTCAATTTTAAAGGGTTAGCCCCCACCAAATTTAAATAAAGAGGGATCTTGCACCAGCTGCCCTGCACACACATCTTCAGGACAACCAGCCTGAGAATGATTAAAACCATTAAGATCAAAGCCCTTCCTTGAACTGCCACCTTATTGTGGTGGAGGGGTTTGAGTACCCAGATGATCCTAGGAGCTATGTTGTCTGGGGCTTATTGCCCCTGGTAGGGTCTCCCAAGGCAAACAGGTCCTAGGTGATGGGTCAGACGAAAAGCGGTTCCACAGCCCCTATGAAAATAAATAGAACAAGGACCATTACGTCGCCCGAATTGGCATTACTGGGGCCCCACCCTGGAGCCAGGCCTGGGGTTGGGGCTCGCAGGCGAGCTCCAGTAGGCCCATCACCCATAGGAGGGATCAGAAGGGGCCGATGCGGTGGGATTTGGGTAGTAGTCGTGGGCGGGGGCCCCGATGGCCCAATCCCTGGACTCAGAATCTGGCAATGGGGACATGGAATGTCACCTCGCTGGGGGGGAAGGAGCCCGAGCTAGTGCGGGAGGTTGAGCGGTACCGGCAAGAGATAGTCGGGCTCACCTCAACGCACAGTCTGGGTTCTGGAACCCAACTCCTTGAGAGAGGCTGGACTCTCTTCTACTCTGGTGTTGCCCGCGGTGAGAGGCGGCGGGCTGGTGTGGGCTTGCTTATGGCTCCCCACCTTAGCCGCCATGTGTTGGAGTTTTCCCCGGTGAATGAGAGGGTTGCTGCCCTACGACTTCGGGTTGGGGACAGGTGCCTCACCGTTGTTTCGGTGTAGTACCCACCCTTCTTGGAGTCTGTGGGAGGGGTGCTGGAAAGTGCTCTGACTGGGGACTCTGTCGTTCTACTGGGGGACTTCAACGCTCACGTGATGCAGCGACAGTGTAACCTGGAGGGGAGTGATTGGGAGGAACGGCCTCCCCGATCAGAACGAGCGGTGTTCTGTTATTGGACTTCTGTGCTCGTCACAGTTTGTCCATAGCGAACACCATGTTCAAGCATAAGAGTGTCCATCAGTGCACGTGGCACCAGGACACTCTAGGCCGAAGGTCAATGATCGACTTTGTGGTCGTGTCATCTGACCTTCGGCCATATGTCTTGGACACTCGGGTGAAGAGAGGGGCTGAGCTGTCAACTGATCACCACCTGGTGTTGAGTTGGATCCGCTGGCAGAGGAGAAAGCTGGACAGACTTGGCAGGCCCAAACGGGTAGTGAGGGTCTGTTGGGAACGTCTGGCGGAACCCTCTGTCAGAGGGGTTTCAACTCGCACCTCCAGGAGAGCTTTGACCAAATCCCGAGAGAGGTTGGAGACATTGAGTCTGAATGGACCATGTTCTCCACCTCCATTGTTGACGCAGCTGTTCGGAGCTGTGGCCGTAAGGTCTCTGGTGCCTGTCGTGGCGGCAGTCCCCGAACCCGGTGGTGGACACCGGAAGTAAGGGATGCCGTCAAGCTGAAGAAGGAGTCCTATCGAGTGTGGTTGGTTCGTGGGACTCCTGAGGCAGCTGACGGGTACCGGCAGGCCAAGCGTGCTGCGGCACAGGCAGTTGTTGAAGCAAAAACTCGGGTATGGGAAAAGTTCGGGGAGGAGGACTATCGGTCGGCCACAAAGAAGGAGGAAGCAGTACCCTGCCAACACTGTTTACAGTGGAGGTGGGGAGCTGTTGACCTCGACTGGGGATATTGTCAGGCAGTGGAAAGAGTACTTTGAGGATCTCCTCAATCCCATTGCCATGCCTTCCGTAGAGGAAACAGGGGCTGGGGACCCAGAGGTTGGCTCATCCATCACTCAGGCTGAGGTCACCGAGGTAGTTCGGAAGCTCCTCGGCGGCAAGGCACCAGGGGTGGATGAGATCCGCCCTGAGTACCTCAAGTCTCTGGATGTTGTCGGGCTGTCTTGGTTGACACGCCTTTGCAACATCGCGTTGCAGTTGGGGACAGTGCCCCTGGACTGGCAGACCGGGGTGGTGGTCCCTCTATTCAAAAAGGGGGACCGGAGGTTATGCTCCAACTACAGGGGGATCACACTTCTCAGCCTCCCTGGTAAAGTCTATTCCAGGGTGCTGGAGAGGAGAATTCGGCCGATAGTCAAACCTCGGGTTTAGGATGAACAATGCGGTTTTCGTCCTGGTCGTGGAACACTGGACGAGCTCTACACCCTACGCAGGGTGCTTGAGGGTTCGTGGGAGTTTGCCCAACCAGTACACATGTGTTTTGTGGACTTGGAGAAGGTCTCTGTATGACCGGAGCAGGAGCTTGGTTCGCATTGCCGGCAGTAAGTCACACTTGTTCCCAGTGCATGTTGGACCCCGGCAGGGCTGCCCTTTGTCACCGGTTCTGTTCATTATTTTTATGGACAGAATTTCTAGGCGCAGCCAAGGGCCGGAGGGAGTCTGGTTTGGGGACCACAGGATTTCATCTCTGCTTTTTGCGGATGATGTTGTCCTGTTGGCTTCTTCAAACCAGGACCTCCAGCATGTGTTGGGGCGGTTTGCAGCCGAGTGGGAAGCGGCCGGGATGAGAATCAGCACCTCCAAGTCCGAGGCCATGGTTCTCGACCGGAAAAGGGTGGCTTGTCCCCTCTGGGTTGGAAGAGAGCTCCTGCCTCAAGTGGAGGAGTTCAAGTATCTTGAGGTCTTGTTCACGAGTGAGGGAAGGATGGAGCATGAGATTGACAGGTGGATCGGTGCGGCAGCAGCAGTAATGCAGTCGTTGTACCGGTCTGTCGTGGTGAAGAAGGAGCTGAGCCGAAAGGCAAAGCTCTCGATTTACCTGTCAATCTACGTTCCTACCCTCACTTATGTTCATGAACTTTGGGTCATGACCGAAAGAACGAGATCTCGGATACAAGCGGCTGAAATGAGTTTCCTCCGCAGGGTGGCGGGGCGCTCCCTTAGTGATAGGGTGAGGAGCTCTGTCACTCGGGAGGAGCTCAGAGTAGAGCCGCTGCTCCTCCACATTGAGAGGAGCCAGCTGAGGTGTGTTAGCTCCGTTAGTGTTAGCTCTGTTAGCTCCGTTAGCATTAGCTCCGTTAGCTCGGTTAGCGCCGTTAGCTCTGTTAGTAAAAGGAAACTTTGGATGATAATAGAGATGGTTCATTTCCATTCAATTCATTCATGTTTATTGATTCAGTTAATAAGACCAGCAGCCCCCTCGTGCCACTGTCAAAATTTCAGCGGCGCCAGAATTGTCTAGTTGTTTTTATTGTTTTCATTTTGTGGTTTTGTATTAAAAATGTTACTAAAAATGTGTTTTTAAATTTAACAAACGTGTTTTGTTTTTAGTTTTTTTTCACTTTATTATTATTAATTATTCTCTGATTTACTGAAACACACACATGCACATGCAACATGCAGTGAGACACACAGGTGCAGTGGGCTGCTGCATCAGGCGTCCGGGGGAGCATATGGAGTGCCTTGCTCAAGGGCACATCAGCCGGCTAATGGAGGGGGGGAGTAGATACTCCACCACACCTAAGTTTCTCTGCCAGTCCGGTGGGGGAATCGATCGGTCACAAGCCGCTTCTCCAACCTCTAGGCCACGGCTGCCCCCTGTTTTGTGACATGAAGAGAAATCATTGGAGGCATCTTCATCTTAGAATGTGTGACAGCTGTCAGTCACAGAGAAAAGCTCTGATCTAATCTAAGAGGACTAATGCAGACTTTTAAAGGTCCTCATTATGGACAGGAGCAGCAGTTTGTGTTTTTAGAGCTTCATGAATGGTTTTCATCAGAGAATTGATCAAGGATTCATGTGATAGAAATAAAAACATGTTGGTGTTTGCAGAGTTCAGTACAGCAGACAGAGAGCAGAGTCTCCAGCATCCAGCTGTCTGTCAATGAAGAGTGACCGATCCAAAGATTATCCTCCATACTTCAGCCATGAACCTGGACCCTCAGACACAAAGTGAGACTCTGTTTTTACTGCAAACTGACCTGATGGGAGATGATGCATTGAGGATGAAGATAAAATATCTAGATTTCTATTCATGATGCAGAACTTTTGGTGCAGAAAGTGTTTCAAACTCAGATCGACCTTATTTTATTTCTGCAGTAAAACTGTTGAGAAGCTTCATTTCAGCATTTACACCTCAGGAACATTCATATATTTCTGCCCTCACATTGAAGCTGCTGTGAACATTTGCAACGATTCAGAATGTGAAAGAATCTGCTTCACATGTGAAATTCACTTTCTCATATTTGATCTGAGAATCATTTATTGGTTTGACTCTTCATCAGATCAGCTGTTATGACCAGATGCATGTTGAATCACTTTGTGTCATAATTGTACAACATATGATAAAAAGTGATTTGTAGAAGAGCTTTGCTCACCGTGATCAACACTTTGAATCATTAGTAAGTGAACCTTTGAGTTCAGACTCTCTCCATCAGATATTGTTCCTAAAGGTCAGGAACAAACATCCATGGACAGAACTTGTGTAAAAGTCATCAGCGCACGAGAAAGAGACACTTCTAATGTCAGTTTAAAGTGAACTAACACAGCGTCGCACAAATCTTCATATTTTCAACAACCATCAGTGATTGAGTTTAGTTATAAAGAAATGTCTTTCAGAGAGAGGAAGAGGAGTCATGTTTCTGTGGAGGAGCAGCCGTCCTGCTGTGTTTTGTGTCAGGACGTCCTGAAGGATCCAGTCTCTACCAGCTGTGGACACTGGTTCTGCAGACAGTGCATCACCTCATACTGGGACCAGTCTGCTTCATCAGGAGACTCCTCCTGTCCCCGGTGTGGAGACAGATCCAGAACGAGAGCTGGACTGCAGACAGCCAGTCAGACCTGTACTGTGCAAAGTAAGACTGTCCATCCACACATGTTGAAACTGTGACCTTCTACAATTCATGACATTTATTTTACAATGAGAGCATTCAACACAAAAACTGCAAGAAACATGTGAGAACATCATCTTCATCAAATACGCTGAACTGCTCCAAGTGCTACATTTAGTTTCTGAGTTTTCAGGCTGACGGCTTGAACATTGGACCACTTTCACACCAAAGTGATCAGGTGTATGCAGGGTTTGTAAACGCAGGTAAACGTGCATTCAGAGTCAGGAATGAACTGGAAACACATGGTGGTTTCTTCAAAATCTTTCCTGAGATGATGATGATGATGATGAGATAGAAATGGAGTGCCACCAGTTGCCAGTTGTGTCTGATGTCAGGCAATATTTACATGCTAATGTCTGGAGCTTCATCATCATCGCATCAGAAAAGCAGCAAAAGTGATCGTCCACCTGGGCGTCACGTTTCCACCGCTGCCGATCGGAGCCGGAGCCCATAAATACACCCAACGACTGCAGAGTCGTTTGAACTGGGAATGGATGCTGATTGAACCCTTTCACACTGAAGACAAAGCCAGATGTTCGTGGCTCTTAGTGGGTTTTTGTCCAGTGTGAAAGAGGCTTCAGTGAAACACTAATATGGTTCTCACTTCAACAAGTAGACGGTGACCAGATTAGACTGCTGGGAGTTGCTTCGATTTGCTGCTGAGTTAAATGATTCATTGCCTTTTTCTTAGAAAAGTGACAAATTCACACAATCTCAACTGAGAAACCACAGTCAGTCAGTCAAATATGGAGCTCAGTGGAGGAGAATGAGGTGTAGCAGTGCAGCAGAATCACTCGGTCGATCTCCACCCCGACTCTGAAGGGTGGGTTAGCTGAAGGTGTCAGGTCACATTCTGAGAGGAGAAAGTCTGTCTGTTGAATCTCAGGTGAGTCTCTTGGTCTTGGTGTCCTTGGAGACAGAGACAGTCCGACTGTATCAGCTGCACAGCACAGCCATCCCAGTGAGACAGAGAGTTTGTCATATTACCTTTCAGGCCTAATGAAGAAAAATTCCCTCAGTTACCACATGAGCTTGTAAACGCTGCAGTCTGGACAGTATTAAAGCACCATGAAGCATAAAGTCAGGTATTATTGATGATAACTCACATTGTCAGAGACGCACACTGTTGGAACAGAAGATACTGATAACAAAGACTGAATAGTGGAGCAGCTGAGTGGGTGGAGTAACTGTCCACATGGTAAAGTCTACCACTTAAGTTAATTTAAACACAAGATACTTGTGCTCAAAAAGAGGATTCATTCTCAGTGAAGAACCTTGGAGCCCTAATCTGCCTCTATACCTGCCAAAGAGCAGTGATTCCTAACACGTCTCTGGGGTCATCAGGTGGAAACCTCCCTTCAACGGTGTTTCGCCTACTTAGTCCCACGACACCTCCAGGAGGCTAGGCGGTGAACTCCGGCATCCCAGAGTCACCCCCCCTATTGCCAGTTCACACTGCTCCTACACAATCCAAACAGCACTGCCACGTTCAACTGACCCAGAGATGTTCCAGGTAGTGGCCAGTACTAATGCTACCATTTAGCTAATGCTAATGCTAACCGCTAAGAAGAATAGAAGAAGACAATACAGTTCCGATGCCACCATTTAGCTAATGCTAATGCTAAATGCTACCCGCTATCTACTAAGAGGAACAGAAGAAGACAATACAGCTAGATTCACCTATACTTTATTGTTAACTGCTAGATGCCAATACTAACTGCTAAGATACTATCATACTACCACCGCTTTAGCTATTGTTAGCTGCTACAATGCTACTACAGGCCTAGATGTCACATGTAACTGCCAACTGCCGCACTACCATCATCTACCCCTGCCTCTCACCAACTGCACCAATAAAAGCGGGGTGGGAATACAAACCCTGGTTCGGGTAGGGGGTAGAAAGTAAAGAGGTAGAGTCAACGATGAAAGCAGGGATCGGCTACAGACCCTTGTTCGGGTAGGGGGTAGAAAGTTTAGAGGGTGCTGAAGGTGGAGGCCTAAACCACAGACTAGATTTAACAGCCTCTTCTAACATTTCCTTCAAGAAGCAAACAAAACAGGAAAACAACCAAAAAAGAACAAAACAAGCCAACTCTGTATCTTACAACGCAAACTCACCTGAACAGGCCACATGGTCCCAAAGAGAGACTCTAGCTGGGCACACCCCCACCTTTTCTAAACTTCCTCTTACTGGATCTCTTCCTATTGGGAGAGCGAGAAGATGGGGCGGGGAAAGCAGAGCAGAGGTGTCTTGTTCAGACTTTAACCTCTTCTCCTGCCGGATTAGGCATGCATGTCCTCTGCCCCCCCCCCCCCCCCCACCGCCCCTATTTCACCCCCCAACTACTATTATTTCTCCTGATCCATATCGACTGACTAGACCTAGCAGCCTCATCTGACATCTCCCTCACTGTCTTCCTTAAATTTTGCCCTTGCACTCCCAGCTCCCTCAACAGTGAAACAGCTGACCCTGCAACAAAACCTCTACACCCCACTTCAACCGGACAGACCCTGGTCTTCCATCCCCTCTACTCAGATTCTGTCTTTAAATCTGCATACTTAGTCTTCTTCCTTTCATAAGCTGCCTCCACTGAACTTTCCCAAGGGACTGTTAACTCAATAAAACACACAGTCTTTTTACTCATGGGCCATAAGACAATGTCCGGCCTCAGATTACTATAAACTATTTCCTGGGGCACAACTAGCTTTCCTCCCAAGTCGACCTGCATTTGCCAATCATCAGCCCCTACCAGGCAGCCACCTACCTGCCTTCTCCCTGACTTAGCAGCTCTATTTTTCTCCCCCTCTCGAACAAACTGCACACCTAACCTCTCCTTTCTAGAACTTCCAGAATTCACCTGTTTCCTTCTCTCTTCAGTGCCTGCGGCTAAGCTTCTCAGCACCTGATTATGCCGCCATGTATACCGGCCTTGTGATAAGCTAATTCTACAACCTGACAAAATGTGTTTTAAGCTTGCTGTACCTGAGCAGAGTGGGCACGATTGATCGCCCTGTACCCAGAGACTTAGGTTCTGCGGGGTTGGCAACTGCTTTTGCCCCCCTTAACAACTCCTCCTGCCTACGCACCTGTTCCACTACAAGCTTTCTTTTCTCCTTTAGACCTGCTTTATTCCACACTGGTTTGCCTGGGCCAAGCCCCAAGCCTCCCCGGCCAAATTGAACATTTCCTACTATTTCTGCATGCCTAAGAGCTGCCTCTGCCTCCTGCACTGCTGCCCCTGGGTTCCATTTCCTCCCCCCAGAAGGGTTCGGAACCACATTGCTAACTAACATGTCCTTACTCCCAGATAATAAAAGTTCTGTCCTAACCTTAGTGCATTTAAACTCCTCTGTTAGACTGGTTACTGCAGCTGAAGCATTCCTTTCCCATACAAAGCTACATTGCTTTAGCACCTGGGAGCACCCAACCATTTTCTAATATAAGAGCTAACTAGCCTTTCCATTCTCTCTGCTACAGATAATGGGACTTCATATACTGACATTGGCCACATTAACCTAGGATACAAGCCAAACTGCAAGCACCACAACCTCAGTTTTCCTGGGAGCCCTGATTTATCTATTCTCTCCAGCCCTTCTGCAACATCCTTTCTAAATTGCACAACCTGTTCAACATCATTCAGGTCCACATTGTACCACCGTCCTAGACTCTTGACTGATTTCTCCCTAATTGTTGGGATTTCCTCACCATCTATAGCAGGGGTGGGCAAACTTTTTCACTTGTGGGCCACAAAGGGTTCTAAAATTTGACTGGGGGGCCGGACCAGGAGCAGATGGATGGAGTGTTTTGGTAATCCACCTCATAAGAGAAAATAAAATATCATGAGATATGTAGAACACATGTGCTTTAATTTCAATTGAAAATAAACAAAAGCATTACAACTAAATATCTGTCTTTGAAGTCCCACAGAACTGAGCTATTTATTGAAATGACTCTTTTTATTATTTTAAAGCACTGAAAGTTGTGTTATCCTTAAGGATATTATCATCATCAGTCTCCTCCTGACTGTCTTCATTTAAAAAACGGTAGGAGATGCAGGTCTACTTGTCCTCTCCTTCTATTCAATCATCCCTAATGCCAAAACTCAACAACGAGCAGCGCGAGGACGGAACAGTGACAACGCGCCAGTATGTGGAGCGCGTTATATTTGATCGCGCTGCATTTGCGCACTTGGTTTTGAGAACGTACGTGCACCTGAGCACCACATATGTGCATCCCTTAACAGACAGAACAAATTAGTTTCAAATGCATTTTTTACATAACACAACGGAGAAACGTACTTTTAATTTCAGTGGGAACAGTGTTGTTGGTCTCCCTTTTTATCCAGCGCATCAAAGTCTGGAGTCAGTTTTCTTGCTGTATCATAGTCTTTAAACACCGCCTGATCGGTGTTCAGTCAAAAATATTTAGTTGTCCACTCCTTATTAAAAACTGGACATTCTTAGCTCCGCTCATCTTTACAGAAGGGCTGAGGGTCGAAGAGTAAAGCGCAAACGTGGAGTAATACGCTTCACCTCAACAAAGCTCAATTTATCTAGAGTGCGCCATCTATTGGGAAAAAGCCAGAATTGCAGGGAAAATAAAACATTTACAAGGTTTATTGATATAATTTGTTCAAGTTCGGCGGGCCGGATTAAATTTTGTAACGGGCCGCATATGGCCCTCAGGCCGTAGTTTGCCCATGCCTGATCTATAGCAAACTTCCTATCACTTACTTTCCCTCTGTATATTGAAATACTTCTTGACTTACTAGGCTTAATCTTCATACAAGCCCACTTGAGATTCTGATTGACTTTATCTAACAACCTCCTTGTACATGGCACTGTTGAAGTTAGCAGTGTCATATCATCCATATAAGCCCTAATTGGTGGAAGACGCATTCCATTCTGCCGTCTCTCCCCATCTACGACCCACTTGGAAGCCCTAATAATTACCTCCATAGCCATTGTGAAAGCTAGCGGGGAAACTGTACATCCTGCCATAATACCAACCTCTAATCTTTGCCAGCCTGTTGTGAGCTCTGCGATACTTGCACACACAGTCTGATGTCTTGGAAATATGCTTTCACCAAGTTAACAACTATCTCCGGCACTTTAGAGTAGTGAAAGGAACTCCAAATAAGGCTATGTGGTACTGACCCAAACGCATTAGCCAGATCTAAAAATACAACATTCAAGTCTCGTTTCTCTCTCTTAGCTGTCTGAATCTGATGCCAAATCATGCCAGTATGCTCTAAGCATCCCGCAAATCCTGGTATCCCTGCTTTTCGTATCATCGTATCTATCATACCATTCCTTTCTAAGTAATTAGCCAGCCTCTGTGCTACGATACTAAAGAAAATCATTCCCTCAACATTTAGGAGAGAAATCATCCGAAACTGGCTAAGGTCCGATGACTTCTTCTCCTTAGGGATGAAGACAACTCCTGCCCTGCACCATGCTCTTGGAATACTTTGTTCAATCTCTGATTTCGTTGCCTTAAGTTGCCCTCCTTTTTCTTGATTAAACAAGCCTTTCACAAAATTGAACGAGTTGCTGTGCTGAGACGTCGGTCATCCTCTAGCAGGTAGTTTTATACAGGCGGACTGGGCTGTGTGGTCTGAACATGTGCTGGATGTAGGATGAGCCTGAGCCATTGGCAGCATAGTAGGCGAGTACCAGAGTCAATAATTCGCAAAGTTATGCGCAAAAAACTGTGAAGAACTTACCATAAGAAATGAATGGGAAATTTCCTCAAATTTCAGCCTTTTTCAATTGTCCACTGCTTGCTCAAAATGAACCTCGGCACATTTTTTGATATCTCTTACGGTTTTCGAGCTCTGACCGTCTGAAGACCATCAAGTTTCTCAAAAAATGCTCAGAATTTTTCCCCCTAGAGTGGATGACCTCATCAATTAGAGTGAAAGAGCCAGTGAGAAATTGCCTGAAATTATTTTCTAAAACTGCCATAAAATCCAAACAGTGAATAGGAGACACATAATTTTTGGATCTTTTTGTAGACAAACCTTTCTTCTCTCGTCAAAGTTCAATTTTAAAGGGTTAGCCCCCACCAAATTTAAATAAAGAGGGATCTTGCACCAGCTGCCCTGGTCTGCTGCTCCATTTAAACCCATACAATCTCCTGTTTTCTGAGTCGCAGCCTGCCGGAGTGTGTCTGTTTAAATCAACCCTCTAGTCATTTTTCTAAAGAATATCTGGACATAAAACACACGTACATCTGGCCCAGACTTGTCCGCATCTCACAGTGTAATCGTTTTTTTGATAGCAGCTACGGTTTTGTCACAATCACAAGTTGTTCGGAAGAAACCAACAGCGAAAAAGTAGCTGTTCAGGAACAGGTCAAAAGTGGGAGAGCTAGAGAGGTAATTATCAGCAGGTGGGGCAGAAGTTACACACGCACACACACATACACATTCAGACACACATATACCAGACACATCTCCATGTTGGAACTGGTTGGGCTGCTTGTTCAAAATACTTGGGACAATTTGATAAATGTGTAGTTCAAGCAGACACACACACAAAAACAGACGAAGACACACACATACGCAGTCACACACAAATACAGTTAAATACACACAAACAGCCTCATACATAGACAGACACAACGCTGTTAGCTCTATTAGCTCTGTTAGCATTAGCGCCATTAGCTCTGCTAGCTCTATTAGAAATGTTAGCACTGTTAGCTCTGTTAGCACCATCAGCTCTGTTAGCATTAGCGCCATTAGCTCTATTAGCGCTGTTAGCTCCATTAGCATTAGCTCTGTTAGCTCCTGTGCTGTTGAATGACAAATAAATGAAGCTTGTACTTTGTATCCGTCAGAAATGTTTTTATCTAACTAAATGTCTGTGGTTTGGAGTTTACTCACTCCTGCGCTCCTGTTTGAATGTTCAGGTATCAGCCTTTTTTACTGTTTCCTGTTCCTATAATCATATTGGAGCTTTGTTCATTTGCTTCTAATGTAAACACATTTCCTGCTGCTGCTTCATGTTTAAGTTTTCCACTGGCAAACCAGTGGGAGGCTTTCACGATGAAGCAGCTGTATAAAATGCAGTGTATTTTTTTATTAGTTCAGTAGATGCATTTTAGATTTTGGTGGGAGGAAGGAACAGCCACAGTGAGCTGTTTAGATGAAGCGCTGCCGAGGGAGAGAAACTGTACTCATGAACCTTTACTTCTTCATATATTCTTGTATTGCTTTTTTTATTGATAATGAAAACAATCTTCAGATTGTCAGATTTTCTTTGTTTTCTCAAATTTTTCTTTCTTTTTTTAGTGACTGGTGATCTTCAGGAAGTTTTAGATGAATATAAGATCAGTCTGAGGAGGAGATGTGAATGTGTAACTGAAGGAAGTGATGAACCAGGAAGTGGAACCCTCCTCAACAGGATCTACACTGAGCTCTACATCACAGAGGGACAGAGTGAAGAGGTTAATACCCAACATGAGGTGAGGCAGCTTGAGACAACTTCCAAGATGGAGACCCTCCATGAGACTCCAATCAAGTGCCAGGACATCTTTAAAGCCTTACCTGACCAGCGGAGACACATCAGAGTCGTTCTGACGAACGGCGTCGCTGGCGTTGGAAAAACCTTCTCAGTGCAGAAGTTCAGTCTGGACTGGGCAGAGGGCTTGGAAAACCAAGACGTCAGCCTGGTGGTTCTGCTTTCGTTCAGGGAGCTGAACTTGATCAAAGATGAGCAGTACAGTCTTCTGACGCTGCTCCATGTTTTCCATCCAACATTAAAGAAGGTGACAGCAGAGAAGCTCGCTGTCTGTAAGCTTTTGTTCATCTTTGACGGCCTGGATGAAAGCAGACTTTCACTGGATTTCCACAACAATGAGGTTTTGTCTGATGTCTCGCAGAAGTCATCAGTCAACGTGCTGTTGACAAACCTCATCAAGGGGAATCTGCTTCCCTCGGCTCTCGTCTGGATAACTTCCAGACCCGCGGCGGCCAATCAGATCCCTCCTACATGTGTTGACAGGGTAACAGAAGTACGAGGCTTCACTGATGCCCAGAAGGAGGAGTACTTCAAGAGGAGATTCAGTGATGAAGATCTGTCCAGCAGAATCATCTCACACATCAAGACGTCCAGGAGCCTCCACATCATGTGTCAAATCCCAGTCTTCTGCTGGATCACTGCTACAGTTCTGGTTCACATGTTGACTTTAGACCAGAGAGAAGAGCTGCCCAAGACCCTGACTGACATGTACTCCCACTTCCTGCTGGTTCAGACAAAGAGGAAGAAGCAGAAGTATGATGAGGGACATGAGACGAATCCACAGGAGCTGATGGAGGCTGACAGGGAAGTTCTTCTGAAGCTGGGGAGGCTGGCGTTCGAACATCTGGAGAAAGGAAACATCATGTTCTACCAAGAAGACCTGGAGCAGTGTGGTCTTGATGTCACTGAGGCCTCTGTGTACTCTGGAGTTTGTACAGAGATCTTCAAAAGAGAGTGTGTGATCTTCCAGAAAACAGTTTACTGCTTTGTTCATCTGAGCATTCAGGAGTTTCTGGCTGCAGTCTACATGTTCCACTGTTACACCAGCAGGAACACAGCGGTACTGGAGGGTTTCCTTAAAGACTGGAAACCCATCGACTCAAAGCCAAGTTGTTTTTTGAAGAACATTAAATATTTTCGAAACATTGTTAGCCACCACCCATCCCTGGATGTCTTTCTGAGGAGCAACATGGAGAAATCTCTTGAAAGTAAAAATGGCCACCTGGACCTGTTTGTTCGCTTCCTTCATGGCCTCTCTCTGAAGTCCAACCAGAGACTCTTAGGAGGCCTGCTGGGTCAAAGAAAAAACAAGTCAGAAATCATCCAGAGAGCCATCAACAACCTGAAGGAGATGAACAGTGATGATATCTCTCCTGACAGAAGCATCAACATCTTCCACTGTCTGATGGAGATGAACGACCGCTCAGTACATCAGGAGATCCAAGAGTTCCTGAAGTCAGAGAACAGATCAGAGAAGAGACTCTCTGTGTTCCAGTGCTCAGCTCTGGCCTACATGCTGCAGCTGTCAGAGGAGGTTCTGGATGAGTTGGACCTGAAGAAGTACAACACATCAGAGGAGGGACGATGGAGACTGATTCCAGCTGTGAGGAAATGTAGAAAGGCTGAGTAAGTCCAGATGTGATTATCAACACTGTTCAGAAACGTAAAGCTGAAGCCATCAGTGTTAAAGATACACACTTTACACACATAACTTCACACTATAAGAGTTTAACCCTGATTCCAAAAAAGCCAGAACACTTTATAAAACGTAAATAAAACAGAATGCAGTGATCTGCAAATTATTTTCTATTTTTATTTTAATTAAATATAAAGACAAGATATTTAATGTTCAAACCAATGAACTTGTTTCTCACAACAGTCACTGTAGAGGTTAGATATGCAGAGAAAACAGCAGCACACGTTTCCACTGTGATTTTGACTGAATTAGCAGCCACAGTCTTTGTGTATGGAGCTCCTGATTAACTCAGACAGCAGCTCATGACACAGTCAGCTCCTGGGACGCCTCCAGGTTCATTCTGCCAGTGAAGGAGAGCTCAGCAGGTTCAGTTCAGTGGAGGATCTCCATCATCAACCAGCTCAGTTATAGTCTTTGTTCCAAAACATTCACTGCAGCCAGCTGAACTCCACTTGATACAACTATGACCCAGAAAATTATAACAATACAATCTTTAGTCATTATTACAACAAAAATGTTGATACGCTGTGTGAAACATGAACAGAATGCTGATCCTTTCTGAGAGAAACTGACCGGAAAACAGCACAAAGTCAATATATTTACTGTCTGAGCTCATCAGTTCATTGATTTCTGTAAATATCTGCTGATTCTGAATCTGATGCAGCAACACGTTTCAATCCAGTTGTGACAGGAGCAACTAAAGACTGGGAAAGATGTGGAACGCTCCAAAAACACCTGTTTGGATCATTCCACAGGTAAACAGGTTGATTGGTAACAGGTGATAGTATCATGATTGAAAGGCTCAGTGGTTCACAGCGAGGATGGAGCGACAGGATTGGATAAAGAGATTAATACCTGAACTCAGGAACACTTCAGGAAACTGTTGTCAGGAATCAGTTTGATTGGAAATGATTGATTCTGGTTTGATTGATGTTTTTCACAGAGTTCAGACCTTTTGAATCGGGGTTGTCTGATATTAATCAAATAGGAGTCATTAAATTAATTTCATGGCAGATGAAAAGCAGATGGAGAGACACAAGATGTAACAAAGATTCACAAAATACACAGACACATGACTGAGGTAAATACATGTGACTGCAGTTAATAAAGTTCAACAAACACAAATCAGAGCAGCCTGTTCATCAAACTATGACACATATTTACATTAGAGACATTTTGTCTGAAGCTGAAATTTGTGCTTCAATATGTTGCTCAAGGAAAGTTTGACATGTGGACAAGAGGAGCTTCAAACCACAAACCTGGTGATCAATGGCTGAGCAGCTGAGGCTGACCAACCGACAGCATGTTCAGTTTATATTCTCTGTCATCACAGACTTTCACGCTGTGGACTCTCAGAGACTCACTGTGAAGTCGTGGCCTCAGCTCTGAAGTCCAACCCCTCCCATCTGAGAGAGCTGGACCTGAGCTACACCAAGCTGCAGGATTCAGGAGTGAAGTTGCTGTCTGCTGGACTGGAGAGTCCAAACTGTAGACTGGAGACTCTGAGGTCAGTTCTTGTTTTTTTGTTCTTGTCCAGTGTTTATCGGCCAAATGTAAATCCATTCCAGGAGTTTTAAGTTTTCTTCAGTTCTCTTGTTTTCTTGGTTTGTCTGAGCACAAATCACAACAGCTCTTTTTCAAAGTTTAACAGTCTGAACAGTTTGACTCAGAGTTCAGTCTAGACTTAATTTGTGTTGGTTTTATGAATGACACACACACACACACACACACACACACACACACTGTGTGAAGCACATTTCCTAACGCAGGTGTTTGAAGTATCGTGTCTGATCTGTCACCAGCGACAGGTGACACTTCAACATATCGTGATGCTTCCATTCAGAAAAAGTCGTCACTTTGTGTTCTGACTCAACCAGTAAACAGGAGCATAAATAATAAACTTTATTAATACAAGAAGCCAGCAGGACACATTTAAGATGACGAGAAGATCCGTCTCACTTTGCTCAGTGCACATTTGATCCAGTTATAGATAGATAGATAGATAGATAGATATACTTTATTTATCCCAAGCTGGGAAATTGCAGTGCAGCAGCAGCATTACACACAGTGAAATAAGTGAAAATAAGGCTATAAAGAACAAACTATACATAATAAAAATATAAAAATAGCGAGCAGTAAAAAGGTTATATACATAACAAAATAATAAAATAGCCAAATAGTAAACAGTAGTAAAAGTATTGCACAAAAGGAATATCAAATGCAAATGGCAGTGAAAATAAAGTGTACCGTGACTGTAAGAACAAACTATATATAATAAAATATCGAAATAGCAGCAGTAAAAAATTATATACATAATAATAAAATATCAAAAGCAAACAGTCGTGGTAAGAAGTATTGTATTATTATTATTATCTTCAGCTGTTATTGTACAGTGTAATGACATGTGGCAGGAAAGATTTCCTGTATCTGTCCCTTCGACAGCGGAGCTGTAGCAGCCTGTGGGAGAAGGTGCTCCGCTGTCTGTCCACTGTGTGATGGAGAGGCTGCTGATCATTGTCCATGATGGATAGCAGTTTATTCAGCGTCCTCCTCTCCACCATAGAGATGATTGAGGATGAAGCTCACAGTCAGTCAGCTGTGTGTCGATGCAGACGAGTTGATGAGTTTTGTATTTACTGAAATGATTATTTATGTCCTAAAGTCTTATTTATTTCATATTGGCATATTTAAGTTCTATAGAAAGCATCTGTGATGTTTTCAGTCCAGCGTGGGAGCTGCTGCTGTCCAGCTAGCTCAGCTCTGACTTACAGAATGATGACTTGAGTCGTAGTTAGCTTTACTCGCTGTTTCCTGTGGCTCTTCACACCATCTGACACAGACTGAGTGAAAACTAACTGTAAGACAGAAGAGACACAATCACCAGTTTGTTGGCAACATGTGTTTTTCCTGCTGTAAATACATGAAAATAAAACATTTTTTTTTTCGAACAAATCAAACACATTTCAATGGAAGTAACGTTTTTAACAAACAATCAAATTCTTTATTTCCATCTTTGCCTCTGTAGCATTTCCAGTGTGGATTAGAGTGTATATAGAAGAGCATGTGGACAGATTCAGCTGACTTCCTCCAATGACGAACAGGAAGTAATCTTTGTGAACCCAGAACTCCTGAAGCAGGACAAACACTTGTCAAAATAAAAGTCTATCAAAATAAAAGTCCATCCAACATTATGTTTTAAAGGCAAAACACCTGTCTGAGCATGTTTCATAAAATGACTCATGATTATTATGAATAAGAAGAAACAGACGAAAATGAAAGTAACAGAAGTAACAACACGTCTGATTTGATCGTTATTCCAGACTTCTAGAGTGAGATGAGCAGCATGTTATTGATCTGTGTTGACATGAACAGCTGTTTGAATGTTGTGGTGACATTTGGATGATGTCTGTAGAATCTGACATTATGATGATCCACAATAACACAATGACAAAGTCACTGGACTGATTTTAGGGCAAAGCTCATTGATTAGGACAGAGTCATGTTGAGCTGCACATTTACAACCTGAACACATCTGATTGGATTAGAAATGGATTTTTATCTTCATCATTTATTCTTTATTCAGGTTGAGGAACTGCAGTTTGTCAGAGATCAGCTGTGCTTCTCTGGTCTCAGCTCTGAAGTCCAACCCCTCCCATCTGACAGAACTGGACCTGAGTGGAAACGAGCTGCAGGATTCAGGAGTGAAGCTGCTGTCTGCTGGACTGGAGAGTCCAGACTGTAGACTGAAGACTCTGAGGTCAGTTCACTGACTCTCTGTTACTATTGTCGATCTTTAATAATAATAATAAACTTTATTGATAAAAGACCTTTTGTATAAAACATGCAGCTCAAAGTGTTTTACATTGAAAACAGAATAAAAACAGGAAACAGAAAATGAATTGAAAGAACGCAGGTAAAGATAAAAGCTGAGTGTTGCAGAGAAAGCAAAACATGTGACAGATCAACTATGAAAAGAGACATTTAAAAACAGAATGAAAATATGTTTAATGAACAACTGAAGCTCATTTCTGTTCAGACACAACTTCCATCAGTCACGTTTTAAATGAGCTTTTGTTGATATTTTCATGTTTGTTGAAGTAAATTTAGTCTTCAGTCACAAAGATTTGTGCTTCTTAAAGAAAGTGTAGAAAATGTTGACTGTTAGTTGTTCAAGTCAATGAATGTTGATGATTTTTGGTAAATGTTCACATCTGGATCCAGAAGATCCTCTGAACTAATATTTGTTTCAATTGATCAAGTTGACTTGATGAAGTGGAAATATTTCTTTAGTTTCTGATGATTTTAATGTGTTTTCACAAATAATGACTGATGATTGATATTGATCCTTCAGAACACACACACACACAGGAACACACACACACTCTCACACACACTCACACAGAGGAACACACACACACACTCTCACACACACTCACACAGAGCAACACACACACACACTCTCACACACACTCACACAGAGGAACACACACACACACTCTCACACACACTCACACAGAGCAACACACACACACACACACAAGAACACGCGCACACACAAACACACAGAGGAATATGGAGTAACACACACACACACACAGACATAGAGGAACACACACACTCACACACACACACAGACATAGAGGAACACACACACACACACACACAGCTGTTTAAAGGATCAATATGTGGACTTGAGTGAGATGAGCAGCATGTTATTGATCTGTGTTGACATGAACAGCTGTATGAATGTTGTGGTGACATTTGATAGATAGATATACTTTATTTATCCCAAGCTGGGAAATTGCAGTGCAGCAGCAGCATTACACACAGTGAAATAAGTGAAAATAAGAATATAAAGAACAAACTATACATAATAAAAATATAAAAATAGCGAGCAGTAAAAAGATTATATACATAATAATAAAATAGCCAAACAGTAAACAGTAGTAAAAGTATTGTGACGAACTGTGTAGAGAGGAACCCAGGAGCGGAAACGGAGAAGGTTTGAACAAGGTTTATTGCACAAAACAGGGAAATGGTGAATGTGATCCAAACAACAAAAGGAGGCTTCAGAGAGTGCTGGGCTGTGTGGGCACGGAGGCACTGGAAGAAAAAACAAAGAGACAAACAATTACTCCACACGAGAAAATCACGAGAAGGTAGTTAATATAAATGTTACCACAAGAGAGTCGTGAAGCCACTGGTACCACGGTACGTAGTAGTATACTCTGGCGTCGAGGAGCGTCTCAGTGGAGTATAAATAGCGTCCTTGATTAGGAAGTGAATGCAGGTGCGCCTGATCACTCCTCGACGCCGCTGGGGGAAGGGAGCCTCAGGAAACAAAAGTAAAGTAAGGAAAAAACACAACAAAACAGGAAGTGGTCTTTCAAAATAAACAAAACGGAAGTACCAACCGCCACAAGTATTGCACAAAAAAGAATATCAAATGCAAATGAATATCAAAATAAGAATATCAAAAGCAAATGGCGGTGAAATAAAGTGTACCGTGACTGTAAGAACAAACTATATATAATAAAATATCGAAATAACAAGCAGTAAAAAATTATATACATAATAATAAAATATCAAAAGCAAACAGTAGTGGTAAGAAGTATTGTATTATTATTATTATCTTCAGCTGTTATTGTACAGTGTAATGACATGTGGCAGGAAAGATTTCCTGTATCTGTCCCTTCGACAGCGGAGCTGTAGCAGCCTGTGGGAGAAGGTGCTCCGCTGTCTGTCCACTGTGTGATGGAGAGGGTGCTGATCATTGTCCATGATGGATAGCAGTTTATTCAGCGTCCTCCTCTCCACCACAGTCTCAAACGACTCAAGTCTGAGTCCAAGAACAGAGCCAGCCTTCTTGATGATCTTATCAAGTCTGTTGGTGTCGCTGGCTCTGATGCTGCTGCCCCAACAAACAACAGCAAAGAAGATGGCGCTGGCAACAACAGACTGGTAGAAGATCTCCAACATTTTGCTGCACACGTTGAAGGATCTCAGTTTCCTCAGGAAGTAGAGTCTGCTCATCCCCTTCTTGTACACAGTCTCTGTGTTGGGTTTCCAGTCCAGTCTGTTGTCGATCACCACTCCGAGGTATTTGTAGTCCTCCACCTCCTCCACCACCTCCCCTTTGATCCGTAGTGGCTGTGAAGGCGTCTTCTTCCTCCTGAAGTCGATCACCATCTCTCTGGTCTTGCTGATGTTCAGCCTCAGGTGGTTCTGTTTGGACCACTCAACAAAGTTGTCTATCAGTGTCCTGTACTCCCCCTCCTCTCCCTCTCTTATACACCCGACAACAGCTGAGTCATCAGAGAACTTCTGCAGGTGACATGACTCAGAGTTGTATTTAAAGTCAGTGGTGTATAAGGTGAAGAGGAAGGGAGAAAGCACAGTCCCCTGTGGAGCTCCTGTATCACTGACCACCACATCAGACAGCCCGCTGCCCAGACGGACAAACTGTGGCCGGCCTGTCAAGTAGTCAGTAATCCAGGAGATCACTGCGTCGTTGACACCCATCCCCCGCAGCTTCTCACCCAATAGCAGAGGTTGAATGGTGTTGAAGGCACTGGAGAAATCAAAGAATGTGATTCTTACAGTGCCTCCTCCACCATCAAGATGCATGTGGGCTCGTTGCAGCAGGCAAATGACAGCGTCATCGACTCCTAAATGGGGCTGATAGTCAAACTGCAGGGGGTCCAGGAATGTCCTCATCTGTGGATTCAGCTGGGCTAGGACCAATCTCTCCAGGACTTTCATCACATGGGATGTGAGGGCAACTGGTCTGTAGTCAGCTGGGTCAGATGGCCTCGGCTTCTTGGGGACTGGAACCAGGCAGGACGTCTTCCACAGCCTCGGGACTTTCTCCTGACTCAGGCTCAGGTTGAACAGATGTTCCAGTACAGGAGACAGCTGGCTAGCACAGGTCTTCAGGATCCTAGGCGTGATGCCATCAGGGCCTGCTGCCTTTCGCTGGTTGAGTCTTTCCAGCTGCCTCTTTACCTGGCCTGAAGTCACCGTTGGGTGGTTAATGCTGGTGTCCTCAGTGGGGGAAGGGGAGGAGGAGGAGAAGGAGGGGGGACAGATGGAGGGGTGATGTGCAGGAGAATGCTGGAGGTTGGTGCGAGCCATTTGGGACAGTGTGGGTGTGTGGGAGGCAGGGGGCGTCTGAGAGGTGGCAGGAGGTGAGCTAAACCTGTTAAAAAACTGGTTGAACTGATTTGCTCGTTAGCTCGATAGTTCCGAGTTACAAAAAGCAGGGAAAGTAGAAGAAAAACACGGAGAAGGGTAGCAAACTTAAGTCCAGACATTGTCACAACTCTAACAAACAAGTTGTGATTGATCAGAAAAACAGAAAAAAGAACGAACGGACAAATAAACGAAACTTAAAAAACACAACGGGAGCTGCTGCTACAGGCTGCCACCTGGGACGGCGCCAAAAGCATGATGATGTCTGTAGAATCTGACATTATGATGATCCACAATAACACAATGACAAAGTCACTGGACTGATTTTAGGGCAAAGCTCATTGATTAGGACAGAGTCATGTTGAGCTGCACATTTACAGCCTGAACACATCTGATTGGATTAGAAATGGATTTTTATCTTCATCATTTATTCTTTATTCAGGTTGAGGAACTGCAGTTTGTCAGAGATCAGCTGTGCTTCTCTGGTCTCAGCTCTGAAGTCCAACCCCTCCCATCTGACAGAACTGGACCTGAGTAACAACAACCTGAAGGATTCAGGAGTGAAGCTGCTGTCTGCTGGACTGGAGAGTCCAAACTGTAGACTGAAGACTCTGAGGTCAGTTCACTGACTCTCTGTTACTATTGTCGATCTTAAACAATAATAATAAACTTTATTGATAAAAGACCTTTTGCACAAAACATGCAGCTCAAAGTGTTTTACATTGAAAACAGAATAAAAACAGGAAACAGAAAATGAATTGAAAGAACGCAGGTAAAGATAAAAGCTGAGTGTTGCAGAGAAAGCAAAACATGTGACAGATCAACTATGAAAAGAGACATTTAAAAACAGAATGAAAATATGTTTAATGAACAACTGAAGCTCATTTCTGTTCAGACACAACTTCCATCAGTCACGTTTTAAATGAGCTTTTGTTGATATTTTCATGTTTGTTGAAGTAAATTTAGTCTTCAGTCACAAAGATTTGTGCTTCTTAAAGAAAGTGTAGAAAATGTTGACTGTTAGTTGTTCAAGTCAATGAATGTTGATGATTTTTGGTAAATGTTCACATCTGGATCCAGAAGATCCTCTGAACTAATATTTGTTTCAATTGATCAAGTTGACTTGATGAAGTGGAAATATTTCTTTAGTTTCTGATGATTTTAATGTGTTTTCACAAATAATGACTGATGATTGATATTGATCCTTCAGAACACACACACACACAGGAACACACACATACTCACAGACACACACACACACACACTCTCCCTCTCTCACACACACGCACACACACACACACACACACACATACACACACACACACACACAGCTGTTTAAAGGATCAATATGTGGACTTGAGTGAGATGAGCAGCATGTTATTGATCTGTGTTGACATGAACAGCTGTATGAATGTTGTGGTGACATTTGGATGATGTCTGTCGAATCTGACATTATGATGATCCACAATAACACAATGACAAAGTCACTGGACTGATTTTAGGGCAAAGCTCATTGATTAGGACAGAGTCATGTTGAGCTGCACATTTACAACCTGAACACATCTGATTGGATTAGAAATGGATTTTTATCTTCATCATTTGTTCTTTATTCAGGTTGAGGAACTGCAGGTTGTCAGAGATCAGCTGTGCTTCTCTGGCCTCAGCTCTGAAGTCCAACCCCTCCCATCTGACAGAACTGGACCTGAGTAACAACAACCTGCAGGATTCAGGAGTGAAGCTGCTGTCTGCTGGACTGGAGAGTCCAGACTGTAGACTGAAGACTCTGAGGTCAGTTCACTGACTCTCTGTTACTATTGTAGATCTTTAATAATAATAATAAACTTTATTGATAAAAGACCTTTTGTACAAAACATGCAGCTCAAAGTGTTTTACATTGAAAACAGAATAAAAACAGGAAACATAAAATGAATTGAAAGAACGCAGGTAAAGATAAAAGCTGAGTGTTGCAGAGAAAGCAAAACATGTGACAGATCAAATATGAAAAGAGACATTGAAAAACAGAATGAAATTATGTTTAATGAACAAGTGAAGCTCATTTCTGTTCAGAAACAACTTCCATCAGTCACGTTTTAAATGAGCTTTTGTTGATATTTTCATGTTTGTTGAAGTAAATTTAGTCGTCAGTCACAAAGATTTGTGCTTCTTAAAGAAAGTGTAGAAAATGTTGACTGTTAGTTGTTCAAGTCAATGAATGTTGATGATTTTTGGTAAATGTTCACATCTGGATCCAGAAGATCCTCTGAACTAATATTTGTTTCAATTGATCAAGTTGACTTGATGAAGTGGAAATATTTCTTAAGTTTCTGATGATTTTAACCCTATAATGCCTGACCCAAGAAATAATGACCAAAAAATTCTATTTTTTTGAATTTGAAAACTTTATTTGGCCCTTTAACAATTAAAAAAACTTGCAAATATGTTTTTTTGTTTGTATCGTTTTGAGCAAAGTTTTTAACATATGGTAATGCACAACATTTCAGAAATGCATGTATCAAATATGATACCCACGGCATTATAGGGTTAATGTGTTTTCACAAATAATGGCTGATGATTGATATTGATCCTTTAACACACACACAGCTGTTTAAAGGATCAATATGTGGCCTTGAGTGAGATGAGCAGCATGTTATTGATCTGTGTTGACATGAACAGCTGTATGAATGTTGTGGTGACATTTGGATGATGTCTGTAGAATCTGACATTATGATGATCCACAATAACACAATGACAAAGTCACTGGACTGATTTTAGGGCAAAGCTCATTGATTAGGACAGAGTCATGTTGAGCTGCACATTTACAACCTGAACACATCTGATTGGATTAGAAATGGATTTTTATCTTCATCATTTATTCTTTATTCAGGTTGAGTTGCTGCAGTTTGTCAGAGATCAGCTGTGCTTCTCTGACCTCAGCTCTGAAGTCCAACCCCTCCCATCTGACAGAACTGGACCTGAGTGACAACAACCTGCAGGATTCAGGAGTGAAGCTGCTGTCTGCTGGACTGGAGAGTCCAGACTGTAGACTGAAGACTCTGAGGTCAGTTCACTGACTCTCTGTTACTATTGTCGATCTTAAACAATAATAATAAACTTTATTGATAAAAGACCTTTTGTACAAAACATGCAGCTCAAAGTGTTTTACATTGAAAACAGAATAAAAACAGGAAACAGAAAATGAATTGAAAGAACGCAGGTCAAGATAAAAGCTGAGTGTTGCAGAGAAAGCAAAACATGTGACAGATCAACTATGAAAAGAGACATTTAAAAACAGAATGAAAACATGTTTAATGAACAACTGAAGCTCATTTCTGTTCAGACACAACTTCCATCAGTCACGTTTTAAATGAGCTTTTGTTGATATTTTCATGTTTGTTGAAGTAAATTTAGTCTTCAGTCACAAAGATTTGTGCTTCTTAAAGAAAGTGTAGAAAATGTTGACTGTTAGTTGTTCAAGTCAATGAATGTTGATGATTTTTGGTAAATGTTCACATCTGGATCCAGAAGATCCTCTGAACTAATATTTGTTTCAATTGATCAAGTTGACTTGATGAAGTGGAAATATTTCTTTAGTTTCTGATGATTTTAATGTGTTTTCACAAACAATGACTGATGATTGATATTGATCCTTCAGAACACACACACACACACACACACACACACACACACACAGCTGTTTAAAGGATCAGTATGTGGACTTGAGTGAGATGAGCAGCATGTTATTGATCTGTGTTGACATGAACAGCTGTATGAATGTTGTGGTGACATTCAAGGGGTTCAAGGAGTCTTTATTGTCCCCGTGGGGCAAATTGATCTACAGCCAGCAGTAACAAAAACAGGCAACAATCACAAAAACAACAACATATTGCACAGAGGAAATAATCGATGGGACAGTACATTAATCAGTCACTTGTTCAGAAGACCTATGGCAGCAGGGACAAAAGAGTACTTAAGTCTGTTGGTCCTGCATCTTGGCAGGATGAACCTGCGGCCTGACGGGAGCAGCACAAACTCACCAACCAAAGGGTGACACTCGTCAGTGAGAATGGAGCGGGCCTTATTCAGGGTCCTGAGCTTGTACATGTCAGCAAGATCATTGAGGTCAATGCCTGCAATTCTGCTGCACACTCTCACTATACCCTGCAGTCTGTTTTAGTTCTTGAGGGAAAGTAAGCCGTGCCAGCAAATCAAAGAAAATGTCAGAACAGACTCAATAAAACAAGAATAAAACATTCTCATAAAAGTGCAGTCAACATTAAAACTCCGCAATTTCCTGAGGAAATACATGCGTTGATGGGCCTTCTTGCAAACAGCATCGACATGGAGATCAAAAGACAGCCTGTCATCAATGTTAGTACCAAGATATTTATAGTTATGGACCAGCTCAACGGTTTGATCCTCAATGACGAGAGGAGGAGTGGCTGACAGATGTTTGCGGAAGTCTGTCACCATTTCTTTGGTCTTTGACACATTAATACACATAAAAGATGAGGAACACCAGTCTGTGAATTCCTTCACTACAGGGCCATGGTCAGGGTCGTCACTGCTCAGTAAGGACACGATTACTGAGTCATCTGCGAATTTCAAGATGTGACGCCCCACATGTTGGCTACGGCACTCGTTCATGTTCAAAACAAACAGTAATGGTGAAAGGACGCAGCCCTGAGGTGATCCAGTGGAGGAGACGAGAGTGTCTGAAAAAACACCATTTACCCTCACACGTTGTGGTCTTTCTGTTAAAAAGTCCATTAGCCAGGCTATTAGACCAGGATCAATGCTGTGGAAGTCCCTCAGTCTCTCTGCTAAAATGTGTGGCTGTATGCAGTTAAAAGCTGATGAAAAGTCAATAAATAAAAGACGAGCAAAAGTCTTGGCTCCCTCAAGATGAGTCAAGACAAGATTTAAAAGGGTGGCTAATGCATCCTCAACACGTCTGCCTGACCTGTAAGCGAACTGCAGTGGGTCCAGGTTATCTTGAACAGAGGTCAGAAGTGCTTCCTTGACAATCTTCTCAAAAGATTTCATGACTAGGGAAGTTAATGCCACGGGTCTAAAATCATTTAGTGATTTGGGGGATGCAGATTTTGGAACTGGGACAATAATGGAGTCTTTCCAAAGTGAGGGGACCTTATGAAGCTGGAGGGACATTGAAAAAATAAAAGTAAATATGTCTGACAGCTGGTCAGCACAGTTCTTAAGAACACGCCCTCCAATGCCATCCGGGCCAGGGCTTTTCCTTTCCTTGACTCCCCGGAAAAGTTTACACACTTTGCCCCTGTCGACAACGATATTCTGAGAGGAGACAACATTTTTAAAAACCGACAGTTCCTCATTAAAAATACAGTTGTTAAAACGGTTGTAAAAATTGTTGAGTTCATTCGAAAGCACCAGATCAGGCTTCCTAGTAAGAGAGACATGGCTCTTCTTTGACATTTGGATGATGTCTGTAGAATCTGACATTATGATGATCCACAATAACACAATGACAAAGTCACTGGACTGATTTTAGAGCAAAGCTCATTGATTAGGACAGAGTCATGTTGAGCTGCACATTTACAACCTGAACACATCTGATTGGATTATCAATGGATTTTTATCTTCATCATTTATTCTTTATTCAGGTTGAGTTGGTGCAGTTTGTCAGAGATCAGCTGTGCTTCTCTGGCCTCAGCTCTGAAGTCCAACCCCTCCCATCTGACAGAACTGGACCTGAGCTACAACAACAAGGTGCAGGATTCAGGAGTGAAGCTGCTGTCTGCTGGACTGGAGAGTCCAGACTGTAGACTGAAGACTCTGAGGTCAGTTCACTGACTCTCTGTTACTATTGTCGATCTTGAATAATAATAATAAACTTTATTAATAAAAGACCTTTTGTACAAAACATGCAGCTCAAAGTGTTTTACATTGAAAACAGAATAAAAACAGGAAACAGAAAATGAATTGAAAGAACGCAGGTAAAGATAAAAGCTGAGTGTTGCAGAGAAAGCAAAACATGTGACAGATCAACTATGAAAAGAGACATTTAAAAACAGAATGAAAATATGTTTAATGAACAAGTGAAGCTCATTTCTGTTCAGACACAACTTCCATCAGTCACGTTTTAAATGAGCTTTTGTTGATATTTTCATGTTTGTTGAAGTAAATTTAGTCTTCAGTCACAAAGATTTGTGCTTCTTAAAGAAAGTGTAGAAAATGTTGACTGTTAGTTGTTCAAGTCAATGAATGTTGATGATTTTTGGTAAACGTTCACATCTGGATCCAGAAGATCCTCTGAACTAATATTTGTTTCAATTGATCAAGTTGACTTGATGAAGTGGAAATATTTCTTTAGTTTCTGATGATTTTAATGTGTTTTCACAAATAATGACTGATGATTGATATTGATCCTTCAGAACACACACACACACACACACACACACACACACACACACACACACACACACACAGCTGTTTAAAGGATCAATATGTGGACTTGAGTGAGATGAGCAGCATGTTATTGATCTGTGTTGACATGAACAGCTGTATGAATGTTGTGGTGACATTTGGATGATGTCTGTAGAATCTGACATTATGATGATCCACAATAACACAATGACAAAGTCACTGGACTGATTTTAGGGCAAAGCTCATTGATTAGGACAGAGTCATGTTGAGCTGCACATTTACAACCTGAACACATCTGATTGGATTAGAAATGGATTTTTATCTTCATCATTTATTCTTTATTCAGGTTGTGGGGCTGCAGTTTGTCAGAGATCAGCTGTGCTTCTCTGGCCTCAGCTCTGAAGTCCAACCCCTCCCATCTGACAGAACTGGACCTGAGTGGAAACGAGCTGCAGGATTCAGGAATGAAGCTGCTGTCTGATCTGGTGGAGAGTCCAGACTGTAGACTGAAGACTCTGAGGTCAGTAGAGGGTTGGAGTCAGTCCATGCTGGTCTCAGCAGGTTTGTTCTAAACACAGTTAGTATCAAAGCACAGATCCAGTATTTCCTGTAAACCTCCAACCTTCTCAGCAGCTGCTTTCCTCAGTGAAGCTGTGAGAGGAGAATGGTGACAGGCTTCAGGATTGGACAGATACACAGAGAGAGAGAACAGTCAGCCAATCAGAGGAGTCAGAGTCTTGTTGTGATCATGTGTTTGAGTTGATGTGCAGACGACTGTTGTTGTTGTGTTCATGTCTACAGGAAATAAAGCTGGATTACAGCTGACAGCATCACAAGCTGTATAGAGACAGAGGTCCTCCTTCATCAAACTGTCGTACCATCAAATCTGATCTCAAACTGTTTGTTCTCTCATTTCAGCACTAAAGAATTGATCAGTTAATGTTTGTCACAGCTCTCAGATCAGTGTGACTGAAGCCTGCACATCTCTGGCTCTCATTTCAAAGAACCATCATTACATTTAGTAACCATGTGGTCTCACACATACAAGCTCATTTTGAGCAGAGAAAGCAGTTTTTCCACTGTGTACTTGAGTGAAATGTGCAGAGTAAACAGGCTTGATGGCCAAAGTGTCTGCAGGTGTGTGAGCTTCCAGCTCAGTGTGTTCACTCCAACACGTTAACATGAGAGCTGAGAGGAAGCTGGCTACGCTACACAGCCGCTCCACTTCTGGTCTGAACAGGACTGAAGTCCCTGCTGCTCTTTATACTGGATGTGCTGCATCACTGACTGCCAGCTGATGAAGGAGTCTCTGTAAACTCTGATTCATGACTCCTGTTGTCTGTCTTCTTCTCTCATCAGATGGAAGTGGTCTCAGTAAGCGTGTGAGCGATCAGAAAGGTGATTGGCTGAGAGCCGATCGGCTGCGTCCTGATGATCCAGAGAGGTTGAAGCAGCAGCAGCAGCTTGTGGGTGGAGAGGCTCTGACTGGGCCATGTTACTGGGAGGTAGAGTGGAGAGGAGAGCTTCATCCAGCAGTGACTGACAGAGGAACCACAACAAGTGGAGATGAGTGTCAGTGCTGCAGTGTGAACTGCTCTGAGATCAGCTCCACTGTCAGACACAGTGTCCAGTCCAGCATCCTCCCTGTGTGTTGCTGTGGATGTGACAGAGTATCATCAGCTCTGTCCTTCTACACAGTCTCTGCAGACTCTCCTCCACTCCTTCTGCTCCTCACTTACACACCTCCTCCACCTGGAACCTGGACTTTATATACTCATTAGTATAAATGTACATATATGTATTTGACAAAGATGGCGCCTTTGTGTATGGCGAGCCGTCCACCTCTGCTCTGTGTTTTGTTGCTCCTGCTCTTAATTTCACTTTTTGTAAATAATGTGTCACCGTTGCTGGTGTATGATCGATAAAGTCTACGTTCTACGACTGTAGTGGACAGTCAAAGATGCTCCCACCGTTCCTGGCGTCTGTGCCCCACTACCTGCGGCGTCTACCTGTTCCTCCGCCCCGCAAACGTCGTCACAGAAAGCGGGGGAAACGAAGCGGAGTCCTTGTTCGACTGAGAGTCTGCCTGGCACAGTCCTCGGAGTACGATCATCGTCACCTGCTGCGGTTACCCCGGGAATTTGACGGCTTCATTGTGCGGTGCTCCTCGGAGGTCAGCTGGCTCCGATCAGCTGTTCCAGATGCCGGCTACACACATCCCAGCCGCCCGTGGCGGGTCAGCATCTACAGACGAGGCTCCTTGCAGGAAAATCTCCGTCCTGTTGCTCGTGGTTCCAAGCGAACCGACCACACGCCAGTGCGCGTCCCCCTCATTAATACGAGGTCTTTGACAAATGAAACTTTTATCCTGAACGATTGCTTCTCAACACACGTGCTGGATTTCCTCTTGTTGACGGAGACGTGGATTAACCCGGTGACGACAGCACGTTCACTGAGCCCCCCCCCCCTCGCTGTTCTTTCCTCATTACACGTACGTCCTCGTTCGACATTATCTCGACTAATGGACACTGCCCCCGCGTGTTGTTCAGTACCATTAATTCCGTTGTGAGCCCCCACTCTCGTCCTCTGTCTGACGCCACTGTTTCTACATGTGAGGACTTCTTGCGCTTTTTCGTTGACAAAGTGATGTCTGTGAGAGCGCTGAGCAGCGGCAGCATCAGACCAGACCAGACCAGTCTGCTACAACCCCACACTCCTCAGCGTTTGACCACTTTGAGCCCATCTCCCTCTCATCACTTGCTGATGTAGTGAAACACATGAAAACAACAAATTGCCCTTTGGATGTTTTCCCAACAAAATTGCTTAAAGAGGTGTTCTCTACTGTTGGGCCTGTCCTCTTGGTTTTAATGAACACTTGCCTTAGCTCAGGATGTGTTCCGGCTTCTTTTAAACATGCTGTTGTGAGACCACTTCTTAAAAAAACACATCTGGATGCTAATGTTTTATCTCATTTTAGACCTGTTTCTAACGTGCCTTTTATCTCAAAAGTCCTTGAGAAAATTGTTTTTGTCCAGTTACAGGCATTTTTAGAAAATAATTTTATCCTGGAAAAATTCCAGTCTGGGTTCAGATCACGGCAGAGCACAGAGTCTGCACTGCTTAAAGTACACAATGACATAACTGTGTTTGTTGATGCCAAACGTCCTGTTGTCCTTGTGCTGCTTGACTTAACGGCAGCATTTGATACAGTGGACCATTCCATTCTCTTGTCCCGCTTAAATAATTATGTTGGTATCCGTGGTACTGCACTCAAGTGGTTTGATTCTTACCTAAACAACAGGACTTTTTCTGTCATGATTGGTGACCTGTCCTCCTCTGTTGCCTCTTTGTTTTGTGGAGTTCCCCAGGGCTCTATTTTGGGACCTTTGCTTTTTTCACTTTATATGTTGCCGCAGGGCGTCAATTATAGCGAGACATAATTTAGCATTTAACTGCTACGCTGATGACCTCCAGCTGTATTTACCAGTGTTCCCAACCAAAAGTGTTGCTCTTCAGTCCCTCACAGACTGCATGACAGTGACATAGATTTAAAAAAATGTACTTTTTGTTTTTAAAGCCCTCAGCGGCCTAGCTCCTATTTATTTGACAGAGCTTCTCTCTGTCCGAAACCCAAACAGGGCGCTAAGGTCCACAAATCTAGGTGGATCAAGCCTTTTCTGTCGCTTGGCCCAGACTCTGGAACAAACTGCCCCCTGACATGCGCACCATCACAGACTTTGGCCTCTTCAAAACTCGGCTCAAAACACATCTTTTCAGACTGGCTTTTAATACACAGTAATGTGGTGACATTTTATTTTATCATCTTATTTTATTAGATTTTATCTGTTTGTTATTTCCCTGGTGTGTGTTCTGTTGTTGTTTTCTTTTAATCTGTTTTCATTTCTAATTTTACAGTTTGTTTTTAACTAGAAAACACTTTGGTCACCTTTAGTGTTGTAAAGTGCTATATAAATACATTTTGATTGATTGATTGATTGATTGATATATAGCCAGCTTGTATTTTGTATTTCTCTTTCTGTTGCTATTTTTTCCAACTGCTATTACCTGCTGCTGTAATACCCAAATGTCCCCAGCTGGGGATTAATAAAGTCATCTATCTTAAGATGGAGTTTACACACTAATAATGTTTTCAGGATTGCATCAGTTAAAATAGTTCCAACATCAGTATAAGTTACAACTTAAATCTTTCACCTAGTCCTCAGTAGATGTAAATATGTTCTGGTTGGCATGGCGAATGGTTTCGAGAGGAGGATAAGAAAGAGCAAATTTTACCAGCTGTTTCAGGCTGGCAACGCGTTCTCTGTGATAGATTCCACCCCTTTGACAGTCCCTCCCTATAAGTGTGTCTGACACTCAGATATTTTCTCCCATTTCAAAACAGGGTTGGTGATTCACTTCAAGGGCATAAATCTACTGTGTGTGGAGCGATGAGAGCAGTCGCATTGTGTCAGCACTTCAACTGTAATGTTTCCAACTCAACAAAACATCATCCGTCACCCCTAAGCACTACCCCTAACTTCCGTGTTCTGTCCGCAAAGCGTCCGACGGATCTGATCGCTGCCATTGTAGACAATCCATACAGCTCCATCAGGCGCGTTCAGTCTACGTTTCAGAATCAGGTCTCCGTTCTGCTCAGCACAGAATATGCTCCCATATGCTGTAACGGACGACGTGTCAGTCTGCAGAGAGCAGAACGAGCCAGACAGGATGTCAGACACAGGAACGGAGGTTTTCAAAATAAAACACCCTGTGCAGACTCCTGTCTATAATAAAGAAAAATTTAAAACAGACAACAAAAGAAACCATTAAACTCCGAAGCCGCGCCGAAGGTTTGAAGTGTTTGAAGTGTGACCATCTGCAGCTCGGTGTCCTGTTGGGTCTGCTGTTTGACCAGGTGGCTTCTTTTTAAGTCCGACCACAGACAGGAGCCCTGTATTCTGACAGCGTGATGCATGCGATGAGATATAAGGGTCAATGAGGCCAGACAGGTGTGAAGAGGTGAGTCCATTTAAAAAATACATGACGTGAAAAAATGACATTTTCAGTGTTCAGCGCTCAAACGTGTCCAGCACACGAGACACAGCTTGAATGGTAGAAAGAGGGAAGACAAAACAAAATGCAAGTAAAAACATGTTGAATCACATCATGTGTGAAAACACAGTGTCTCATAAAACTGACAAATCCAACATGTGATGGAGAGTTTCAGCAAAATGTCAGAAAAATCTGAGTCTTCTGGCCCAGAAATGAGCAAATCTTCTCTTTTTTTCTCCAAACATTCACAAACTGACATCCTGCAAGCACGATTTGAAAACTTTGACCCAAAACCAGCTTCCAGCCGACAATTAGCACAAAATAAAAACGAACAAAGATTATTTAGTCCCAAAGAATCAATAACATCATCCCCAAAAACTGCAAACTGATTAAAAATGTGTCTCCTGTGCTGAGATGAACTGTGTTTGTGTTTCCTGTCAGTCATCATTTGCTTTGATGCAGTTTAGTTGTAACTTCAACAAAACAGATTATTTCCATCATTTAAATGCTGAAGCACCAACATCTTGACAGAAAAGCCTTTTTAATTCAGTCTGTTCGAGCCAAAAGAAACACTGATAAACACATCATGTTAAACAGCTGATCTGTGAGCAACACACACACACACACATACACACACACACACACAGATGCTGCCTGGTGATGTCCTGTAAATGATGAGGGGAGGAGCAACACTGATCATGTGACCCAGGCTCATGACAACAGGGAGGGAATCCTGAAAGAGAAACTAAAGTCAGAGAGTTCAGACTCCATGTTGAGTGAACAGAGCAGACGGAGGGGAAGTGAAGCTGAAGCAGGTGAGTGTTAATCCAACGTTTCATGACTTTACTGTTAAAGTGTGAGTCAGTTTCCTTCCTGTGGACTGTAGAGGACACAAATGTTAGACTGTGTGAGAGAGAGACCATGTATGACCATGTATTAATCACATTGTGGGGACTCGCCGTCCTTATGGGGACAAAACGGAAGTCCCTGTAATGTAAATCATGAACTTTTAGGGTGAAGACTTTGGTCAAGTTCAGGTTTAGGCAAGCAGTGGTCATGGTGATGGTTAGGATTAGTCTCCAGGAAATGAATATAAGTCGTTTTAATGTCCCCAGAAATGATGGAAACATGATTGTGTGTGTGTGTGTGTGTGTGTGTGTGTGTGTGTGTGTGTGTGTGTGTGTGTGTGTGTTACTTCCTGTTCTCCCAGTCTTGTTTCTTGATTCTTGTGTTCTGAGCTCACCGTCAGCGTCACTGTTTTACTCTCAGACTGACCTCAGATCAGAAGATGATGGAGGAAGAGGAGGACAGAGCCGAGTCTTCAGCATCCAGCTGTCTGTCTATGAAGAGTGACTGGTCCAAAGATCTTCCTCCAGACTTCAGCCATGAACCTGGACCCTCAGACACAAAGTGAGAGAAACACTATTAACTCATTTCTACGACTCACTTTCAGTGACTTCTGTCAGCGCCATGTTTTCATTGTTTTCATTGTTTTCATTGTTTTCGTTGTTTTCACTGTTTTCATTGTTTTCATTTTGTGGTTTTATATTAAAAATGTCACTAAAATGTATTTTTAAATTTAACAAACGTTTTGTGACATGAAGAGAAATCATTGGAGGCGTCTTCATCTCAGAATGTGTGACAGCTGTCAGTCACAGAGAAAAGCTCTGATCTAATCTAAGAGGACTAATGCAGACTTTTAAAGCTCCTCATTATGGACAGGAGCAGCAGTTTGTGTTTTTAGAGCTTCATAAATGGTTTTCATCAGAGAATTGATCAAGGATTCATATGACAGAAATAAAAACATGTTGGTGTTTGCAGAGTTCAGTACAGCAGACAGAGAGCAGAGTCTCCAGCATCCAGCTGTCTGTGTATGAAGAGTGACCGGTCCAAAGATCTTCCTCCAGACTTCAGCCAAGAACCTGGACCCTCAGACACAAAGTGAGACTCTGTTTTTACTGTAAACTGACCTGATGGGAGATGATGCATTGAGGATGGAGATAAAATATCTAGATTTCTATTCATGATGCTGAACTTTTGGTGCAGAAAGTGTTTCAAACTCAGATCGACCTTATTTTATTTCTGCAGTAAAACTGTTGAGAAGCTTCATTTCAGCATTTACACCTCAGGAACATTCATATATTTCTGCCCTCACATTGAAGCTGCTGTGAACATTTGCAACGATTCAGAATGTGAAAGAATCTGCTTCACATGTGAAATTCACTTTCTCATATTTGATCTGAGAATCATTTATTGGTTTGACTCTTCATCAGATCAGCTGTTATGACCTGATGCATGTTGAATCACTTTGTGTCATAATTGTACAACATGTGATAAAAAGTGATTTGTAGAAGAGCTTTGCTCACCGTGATCAACACTTTGAATCATTAGTAAGTGAACCTTTGAGTTCAGACTCTCTCCATCAGATATTGTTCCTAAAGGTCAGGAACAAACATCTATGGACAGAACTTGTGTAAAAGTCATCAGTGCACGAGAAAGAGACACTTCTAATGTCAGTTTAAAGTGAACTAACACAGTGTCGCACAAATCTTCATATTTTCAACAACCATCAGCGATTGAGTTTAGTTATAAAGAAATGTCTTTCAGAGAGAGGAAGAGGAGTCATGTTTCTGTGGAGGAGCAGCCGTCCTGCTGTGTTTTGTGTCAGGACGTCCTGAAGGATCCAGTCTCTACCAGCTGTGGACACCGGTTCTGCAGACAGTGCATCACCTCATACTGGGACCAGTCTGCTTCATCAGGAGAGTCCTCCTGTCCCCGGTGTGGAGACAGATCCAGAACAAGTCCTGGACTGCAGACAGCCAGTCAGACCTGCACTGTGCAAAGTAAGACTGTCCATCCACACATGTTGAAACTGTGACCTTCTACAATTCATGACATTTATTTGCAGAGTTTGTCAGATTTTCTTTGTTTTCTCTAATTTTTCTCTCTTTTTTTAGTGACTGTTGATCTTCAGGAGGTTTTAGATGAATATAAGATCAGTCTGAGGAGGAGATGTGAATGTGTAACTGAAGGAAGTGATGAACCAGGAAGTGGAACCCTCCTCAACAGGATCTACACTGAGCTCTACATCACAGAGGGACAGAGTGAAGAGGTTAATACCCAACATGAGGTGAGGCAGCTTGAGACAACTTCCAAGATGGAGACCCTCCATGAGACTCCAATCAAGTGCCAGGACATCTTTAAAGCCTCACCTGACCAGCAGAGACACATCAGAGTCGTTCTGACGAACGGCGTCGCTGGCGTTGGAAAAACCTTCTCAGTGCAGAAGTTCAGTCTGGACTGGGCAGAGGGCTTGGAAAACCAAGACGTCAGCCTGGTGGTTCTGCTTTCGTTCAGGGAGCTGAACTTGATCAAAGATGAGCAGTACAGTCTTCTGATGCTGCTCCATGTTTTCCATCCAACATTACAGAAGGTGACAGCAGAGAAGCTCGCTGTCTGTAAGCTTTTGTTCATCTTTGACGGCCTGGATGAAAGCAGACTTTCACTGGATTTCCACAACAACAAAGTTTTGTCTGATGTCTCACAGAAGTCATCAGTCAACGTGCTGTTGACAAACCTCATCAAGGGGAATCTGCTTCCCTCGGCTCTCGTCTGGATCACTTCCAGACCTGCAGCGGCCAATCAGATCCCTCCTACATGTGTCGACAGGGTAACAGAAGTACGAGGCTTCACTGATGCCCAGAAGGAGGAGTACTTCAAGAGGAGATTCAGTGATGAAGATCTGTCCAGCAGAATCATCTCACACATCAAGACGTCCAGGAGCCTCCACATCATGTGTCAAATCCCAGTCTTCTGCTGGATCACTGCTACAGTTCTGGACCACATGTTGACTACAGACCAGAGAGGAGAGCTGCCCAAGACCCTGACTGACATGTACTCCCACTTCCTGCTGGTTCAGACAAAGAGGAAGAAGCAGAAGTATGATGAGGGACATGAGACGAGTCCACAGGAGCTGATGGAGGCTGACAGGGAAGTTCTTCTGAAGCTGGGGAGGCTGGCGTTTGAACATCTGGAGAAAGGAAACATCATGTTCTACCAAGAAGACCTGGAGCAGTGTGGTCTTGATGTCACTGAGGCCTCTGTGTACTCTGGAGTTTGTACAGAGATCTTCAAAAGAGAGTGTGTGATCTTCCAGAAAACAGTTTACTGCTTTGTTCATCTGAGCATTCAGGAGTTTCTGGCTGCAGTCTACATGTTCCACTGTTACACCAGCAGGAACACAGCGGTACTGGAGGGTTTCCAAAAAGACTGGAAACCCAGCGACTCAAAACTAAGTTATTTTTTTGAGAACATTAAATATTTTCGAAACTTTAATAGCCACGACCCATCCCTGGATGTCTTTCTGAGGAGCAACATGGAGAAATCCCTGAGGAGTAAAAATGGTCACCTGGACCTGTTTGTTCGCTTCCTTCATGGCCTCTCTCTGGAGTCCAACCAGAGACTCTTAGGAGGCCTGCTGGGTCAAACAGACAACAGTCCAGAGATCATCCAGAGAGCCATCAACAACCTGAAGGAGATGAACAGTTACAACATCTCTCCTGACAGAAGCATCAACATCTTCCACTGTCTGATGGAGATGAACGACCGCTCAGTACATCAGGAGATCCAAGAGTTCCTGAAGTCAGAGAACAGATCAGAGAAGGAACTCTCTGTGATCCAGTGCTCAGCTCTGGCCTACATGCTGCAGCTGTCAGAGGAGGTTCTGGATGAGTTTTACCTGAAGAAGTACAATACATCAGAGGAGGGACGACTGAGACTGATTCCAGCTGTGAGGAACTGTAGAAAGGCTCTGTAAGTCCAGATGTGATTATCAACACTGTTCAGAAACGTAAAGCTGAAGCCGTCAGTGTTAAAGATACACACTTTACACACATAACTTCACACTATAAGAGTTTAACCCTGATTCCAAGAAAGTCATACCACTTTTTAAAACGTAAATAAAACAGAATGCAGTGGTCTGCAAATTATTTTCTAATTTTATTAAATTAAATACAAAGACAAGATATTTAATGTTCAAACCAATGAACTTGTTTCTCACAACAGTAACTGTAGAGGCAACATATGCAGAGAAAACAGCAGCACACGTTTCCACTGTGATTTTGACTGAATTAGCAGCCACAGTCTTTGTGTATGGAGCTCCTGATTGACTCAGACAGCAGCTCATGACACAGTCAGCTCCTGGGACGCCTCCAGGTTCATTCTGCCAGTGAAGGAGAGCTCAGCAGGTTCAGTTCAGTGGAGGATCTCCATCATCAACCAGCTCAGTTATAGTCTTTGTTCCAAAACATTCACTGCAGCCAGCTGAACTCCACTTGATACAACTATCACCCAGAAAATGATAACAATACAATCTTTAGTCATTATTACAACAAAAATGTTGATACGCTGTGTGAAACATGAACAGAATGCTGATCCTTTCTGACAGAAACTCACCTGAAAACAGCACAAAGTCAATATATTTACTGTCTGAGCTCATCAGTTCATTGATTTCTGTAAATATCAGCTGATTCTGAATCTGATGCAGCAACACGTTTCAAACACGTTGTGACAGCAGCAACTAAAGACTGGGAAAGATGTGGAACGCTCTAAAAACACCTGTTTGGATCATTCCACAGGTAAACAGGTTGATTGGAAATGATTGATTCTGGTTTGATTGATGTTTCTCACGGAGTTCAGACCTTTTGAATCGGGGTTGTCTGATATTAATCATCATTAAATTAATTTCATGGCAGATGAAAAGCAGATAAAGTGACACAAGATGTAACAAAGATTCACAAAATACAGACAGACACATGACTGAGGTAAATACATGTGACTGCAGTTAATAAAGTTCAACAAACACAAATCACAGCAGCCTGTCCATCAAAATATGACACATATTTACATTAGAGACATTTTGTCTGAAGCTGAAATTTGTTGTTTATTATGTTGCTCAAGGAAAGTTTGACATGTGGACAAGAGGAGCTTCAAACCACAAACCTGGTGATCAATGGCTGAGCAGCTGAGGCTGACCAACCGACAGCATGTTCAGTTTATATTCTCTGTCATCACAGACTTTCAGACTGTCGACTCTCAGAGACTCACTGTGAAGTCGTGGCCTCAGCTCTGAAGTCCAACCCCTCCCATCTGAGAGAGCTGGACCTGAGCTACACCAAGCTGCAGGATTCAGGAGTGAAGCTGCTGTCTGCTGGACTGGAGAGTCCAAACTGTAGACTGGAGACTCTGAGGTCAGTTCATGTTTTTTTCCTCTTGTCCAGTGTTTATCTCCCAAATTTAAATCCATTCCAGGTGTTTTAAGTTTTCTTCAGTTCTCTTTTTTTCTGGGTTTGTCTGAGCACAAATCACAACAGCTCTTTTTCCAAGTTCAACAGTCTGAACAGTTTGACTCAGAGTTCAGTCTAGACTTAATTTGTGTTGGTTTTATGAATGACACACACACACACACACACACACACACACACACTGTGTGAAGCACATTTCCTAACGCAGGTGTTTGAAGTATCGTGTCTGATCTGTCACCAGCGACAGGTGACACTTCAACATGTAGTGATGCTTCCATTCAGAAAAAGTCGTCACTTTGTGTTCTGACTCAACCAGTAAACAGGAGCATAAATAATAAACTTTATTAATACAAGAAGCCAGCAGGACACATTTAAGATGACGAGAAGATCCGTCTCACTTTGCTCAGTGCACATTTGATCCAGTTATAGATAGATAGATAGATAGATAGATAGATAGATAGATAGATAGATAGACTTTATTTATCCCAAGCTGGGAAATTGCAGTGCAGCAGCAGCATTACACACAGTGAAATAAGTGAAAATAAGACTATAAAGAACAAACTATACATAATAAAAATATAAAAATAGCGAGCAGTAAAAAGTTTATATACATAACAAAATAATAAAATAGCCAAATTGTGACGGCGGGTGCAGAGAGAGACCCAGGAGCGGAAACGGAGAAGGTTAACAAAAGTTTATTTAGCAACAACAGGCAATAACTGAAACAATCGCTGGCAGCGCGAGGTCCAAACAAAACACGAACTCAGAGAGGTCCAGAGAGTGCTGGGCTGTGTGGGCAAGGGAGGCACTGGAACAAAAAGAGAAGAGACAAACAATAAATCAAAAAAGTTCAGCAAGCTATCAAAACGTACTATACCACAGGAGACTGAGACCAACTGATACCACGGTACGTGGAAGTATACTCTGGCGTCGAGGAGCGTCTCCGCAGAGGTTAAATAGGCGTCCTAATTTCAGGAAGTGAACTCAGGTGTGCCCAATCACTCCTCGACGCATCGGGGGGAAGGGAGCCTCAGGAAAACAAAACGTAAAGTTACAGCCCACAAAACAGAACACAGGAAATGGACCTTCAAAATAACAGCACAGACAATACCAACCGCCACAGTACCCCCCCCTCAACGAACGCCTCCAGGCGTTCTACCCGGCTTGTCCGGGTGAGCGGCATAAAAGTCCCGAAGGAGAGAGTCATCCAGAATGAGTCCCCTGGAGACCCAGGAACGCTCCTCTGGACCGTAACCCTCCCAATCCACCAAGAACTGGAAACCACGGCCGCGTGGACGGACATCCAAGATCCGTGACACCGTGTAGGCGGGATGACCATCAATGAGGCGGGGGGGAGGTGGGGCGGCGGCCGGCGGGCTGAGCTCGCTGGAATGCACCGGCTTCAACAGGGAAACATGGAAGGTGGGGTGGACCTTCATAGAGTCTGGTAGCTTGAGCCTGACGGCAGACGGATTAATGATCTTCAACACCTCGAAAGGACCGACAAAACGGGGAGAGAGCTTACGTGACTCGACATCCAACGGAAGATCCCGTGACGACAACCACACCTGCTGACCCGGTCGGTACTCGGGGGCGGAGACGCGGCGAGCGTCGGCCAGCCGTCGGTTCCTCTCCGTGGAGCGGGTGAGAGCAGCTCTGGCAGACTGCCATACCTCCTTAATCCTCCGGAGGTGCTCCTTCACAGAAGGGACGGATACCGCAGTCTCCTGCTCGGGAAACAAGGGAGGTTGATAACCCAAACAGCACTGAAACGGTGACATACCTGTGGCCGAACAGGAGAGGGAGTTGTGGGCATATTCTATCCAAGGCAGGTGTGTACTCCAAGAGACGGGATGATGAGCAGCCACGCAGCGAAGAGCGGACTCCAGATGTTGGTTAGCTCGCTCTGTCTGGCCGTTACTCTGGGGATGGTAACCAGAGGACAGACTTGCCGTGGCCCCCACCGCCTTACAGAACTCCTGCCACACCTGGGAAGCGAACTGTGGACCCCGGTCCGAGACCACGTCGAGGGGAATTCCGTGAAGCTTGAACACATGAGTCACGAGTAGACTAGCAGTCTCGAGGGCAGAAGGCAGTTTAGGCAGAGGAACATAATGCACAGACTTGGAAAAGCGATCAATAATAGTTAAGATGACAGTGTTACCTTCAGATGGAGGAAGACCAGTAACAAAGTCCACGGCGATGTGAGACCATGGGCGGCTTGGGACGGGCAAGGGGTGCAGTAACCCCGCAGGGGGATGATGAGAAGCTTTTCCCCTGGCACAGACAGAGCAAGCGGCAATAAATGCACGGGTGTCGCGGTACATCCTCGGCCACCAGAAGCTCTGACGGAGGAACTGGAGGGTGCGGTGGAAACCAGGGTGACAGGTAAGTCTAGAGGAGTGAGCCCACTGGAGAACTTGCGACCGGACCGAATCCGGGACAAACTTGCGATCGGGGGGACCGGAACCAGGGTCCGGTTGTTGCTTCTGCGCCTGGAGCACGAGGGATTCGATCTCCCATGTAGCCATACCCACGATGCAAGCCGGTGGGAGGATGACATCCTGATGTTCCGAGTCCAGGGGAGGGGCATAGAGACGGGACAGGGCGTCGGGCTTAGTGTTACGGGAACCGGGGCGATAGGAGAGGGTGAAATTGAACCGGCTCAAAAACAGAGCCCATCTGGCTTGGCGGGGATTAAGCCTCTTCGCGGTGCGTAAGTAGGCGAGGTTTTTATGATCAGTCCAGATCAAAAAGGGAACCGTAGCGCCCTCCAGCCAGTGCCTCCATTCTTGAAGCGCCCAAACCACAGCCAGCAACTCTCTATTCCCGACGTCGTAATTCCGCTCGGCCTGGGATAAGCGGCGGGAAAAGAAAGCACAGGGATGCAGTTTGTGAGTCTGAGGGTCTCTCTGGGAGAGGATGGCACCAGCACCGGAGTCGGAAGCGTCTACCTCGACCACGAACTGACGAGTGGGATCGGGGTGTTTGAGCACCGGGGCAGAGGTAAACAGTGCTTTAAGCTGGGCGAAAGCCTGTTGGGAATCGGGAGACCACTGGAAGGGGATTTTCACAGAAGTAAGTCTAGTGAGGGGAAGAGCTACCTTACTGTAGTCACGGATAAATCTGCGGTAGAAGTTAGCGAAGCCGAGAAACCTCTGCAACTCCTTCCGGGTGGTGGGAACGGGCCAATCCGTGACAGCTTGGATCTTGGCAGGATCGGGTCTTAGCTGACCCTTGGCGATGATATAGCCGAGGAAACCCACTGAGTCAGAGTGAAACTCGCACTTCTCCGCTTTAACAAACAATTTATTCTCAAGAAGTCTCTGAAGCACTAGTCTTACATGCTGTCTATGTTCCTCTAGATCTCGAGAGAAAATCAATATGTCATCTAAATAAACGAAAACAAACCGGTTTAACATGTCTCTGAGGACATCGTTAATGAGAGCCTGGAAGACAGCGGGGGCGTTGGTGAGACCAAAAGGCATGACTAAATATTCGAAATGACCTAACGGTGTGTTGAAAGCTGTCTTCCACTCATCACCCTCCTTTATCCGGACGAGGTGATAAGCGTTACGCAGATCAAGCTTGGAGAAGATGGTGGCGGAGCAGAGTGGTTCGAAGGAGGGGTCGATGAGAGGGAGAGCGTACCTGTTCTTAACGGTGATGTCGTTAAGTCCACGGAAGTCGATGCAGGGGCGAAGGGAGGCGTCCTTCTTCTTAACAAAAAAGAAGCCAGCCCCTAACGGAGAGGATGAGGGGCGGATGAGTCCAGAGGCTAGAGAATCCTGGATGTATGTCTCCATGGCTTCCCTCTCGGGGCGTGACAGGTTATACAGCCGACTAGAAGGGAGAGGAGCACCAGGGAGGAGGTCTATGGAGCAATCGTAGGGGCGATGAGGAGGCAGGGACAGGGCTAACTCTTTACTGAACACAGGGGCTAGGTCATGGTACTCGGGAGGCACGGAGGTAAGGACAGGGGGCGTGGGAGGTGGTGGAGAAACACGGGAAGAAAAGGGGTTGGCCGAACGAAGACAGTGGGCATGACAGAATGGGCTCCAGGTGGAGATACTAGCTGTAGTCCAGTCTATCTGGGGGTTATGTTTAAGCAACCAGGGGAGGCCCAACACCAGGGGAATCTGAGGGGAAGGAATGACGAAGAATTGGATGTCTTCTCTATGATTCCCAGAGATTATGAGCGTGACCGGGACCGTACGTTGAGTGACCTGAGCTATACGTCGGCCGTCTAAGGCGGTTACATTTCTGGGCACCGGGAGGGATTCAAGGGGGAGCTTAAGCTGGGTGGCTAGTTCGGTGTGGATGAAGCTCTCGTCTGCCCCTGAGTCAATCAGAACCCTCATGGGAAGCGACTCACGACCCCAAAGCAGACAGGAGGGCACGGTAATACGGGAGGGAGAGCTGGGATTAGGGGATGTCTGACTCACCAGTGCGCTCTCCGTCACGGGTGAGCCTGCCCTTTTGGCGTCTGAGGGCAGTTAGCGAGAAAATGACCTCCCTGGCCACAGTAGATGCAGAGCCGCTGGCTGAAACGTCGCTGCCGCTCGCTGGGGTGGAGACGGGTCCGACCCAACTGCATGGGCTCCGAAGGGTGAGAGGAGGACGTGGAGGGAGCAGCGGAGTGGCCGGAGGATCCGCCACTGGCTGAAGGGGGAGCGAGGGAAGCTGGCTCGTGAACATGAGAGAGGCGAGTCTGGGCTTTCTCTCTCTGTCTTTCTCTCAAGCGGTTATCTATGCGTATGGCGAGGGAGATTAATGACTCTAAGGAATCGGGTTCATCTCTGGAAGCTAATTCGTCCTTTAACTCACTAGAAAGACTCCGTAAGAAAACACCTCGTAGCTCTAACTCCCCCCACCCGCTCTCTGAAGCTGCGATACGGAAGTCAATAGAGTAATCTGCCACTGATCTCGCTCCCTGCGCCAAGGAGAATAGGCGTTTAGCAGTTTCCTGCCCCTGTCGTGAATGATCAAAAATACGACTAAGTTCCCTCGAGAAACTGTCGAAAGACGAGAGAATGGGGGAGTGCTGTTCCCATAACGCTGTAGCCCACTGCGCTGCCCTGCCCCGTAACAAATTAACTGTATAAGCTATCTTAGCTCTATCAGAAGGATAACTAAGGGGTTGTTGATCAAATACTAGTGAACAGCGCAAGATAAACCCCCCAGCATTACCAACTTCACCTGAAAAGGGTTCGGGGGCCGGCACATACGGCTCACGCTGAGAGACAGACAGAGAGGTAGATTGGGCTGCAGCGGTTGCCGGTGGGGGTGGCGCTGGTGTGGGACTTGGGGAGGAAGGAGAGCCACGGGTGTCCGTGCGGCTGAGGTAAGCGGTGAGGTCACGGACTTGGACGCTGAGACCTTGTACTGCCTCCATTACTCCCCGCAGCATGTCCTCGTGCTGGCCGAGACGTAGTCCTTGATGGGCGAGCGCCGCTCGAAAGGGGTCCGAATCCGCTGGGTCCATGATTGGCCAGAGTATTCTGTGACGGCGGGTGCAGAGAGAGACCCAGGAGCGGAAACGGAGAAGGTTAACAAAAGTTTATTTAGCAACAACAGGCAATAACTGAAACAATCGCTGGCAGCGCGAGGTCCAAACAAAACACGAACTCAGAGAGGTCCAGAGAGTGCTGGGCTGTGTGGGCAAGGGAGGCACTGGAACAAAAAGAGAAGAGACAAACAATAAATCAAAAAAGTTCAGCAAGCTATCAAAACGTACTATACCACAGGAGACTGAGACCAACTGATACCACGGTACGTGGAAGTATACTCTGGCGTCGAGGAGCGTCTCCGCAGAGGTTAAATAGGCGTCCTAATTTCAGGAAGTGAACTCAGGTGTGCCCAATCACTCCTCGACGCATCGGGGGGAAGGGAGCCTCAGGAAAACAAAACGTAAAGTTACAGCCCACAAAACAGAACACAGGAAATGGACCTTCAAAATAACAGCACAGACAATACCAACCGCCACACAAATAGTATACAGTAGTAAAAGTATTGCACAAAAGGAATATCAAATGCAAATGGCAGTGAAAATTAAGTGTACCGTGACTGTAAGAACAAACTATATATAATAAAATATCGAAATAACAAGCAGTAAAAAATTATATACATAATAATAAAATATCAAAAGCAAACAGTCGTGGTAAGAAGTATTGTATTATTATTATTATCTTCAGCTGTTATTGTACAGTGTAATGACATGTGGCAGGAAAGATTTCCTGTATCTGTCCCTTCGACAGCGGAGCTGCAGCAGCCTGTGGGAGAAGGTGCTCCGCTGTCTGTCCACTGTGTGATGGAGAGGCTGCTGATCATTGTCCATGATGGATAGCAGTTTATTCAGCGTCCTCCTCTCCACCATAGAGATGATTGAGGATGAAGCTCACAGTCAGTCAGCTGTGTGTTGATGGAGACGAGTTGATGAGTTTTGTATTTACTGAAATGATTATTTATGTCCTAAAGTCTTATTTACTTCATATTGGCATATTTAAGTTCTATAGAAAGCATCTGTGATGTTTTCAGTCCAGCGTGGGAGCTGCTGCTGTCCAGCTAGCTCAGCTCTGACTTACAGAATGATGACTTGAGTCGTAGTTAGCTTTACTCGCTGTTTCCTGTGGCTCTTCACACCATCTGACACAGACTGAGTGAAAACTAACTGTAAGACAGAAGAGACACAATCACCAGTTTGTTGGCAACATGTGTTTTTTTCCTGCTGTAAATACATGAAAATCAAACATGTTTTATTACAAACAAATCAAACACATTTCAATGAAAGAAACGTTTTTAACAAACTCAAAAGTGCAACAATCAAATTCTTTATTTCCATCTTTGCCTCTGTAGCATTTCCAGTGTGGATTAGAGTGTATATAGAAGAGCATGTGGACAGATTCAGCTGACTTCCTCCAATGACTAACAGGAAGTGATCTTTGTGAACCCAGAACTCCTGAAGCAGGACAAACACTTGTCAAAATAAAAGTCTATCAAAATAAAAGTCCATCCAACATGATGTTTTAAAGGCAAAACACCTGTCTGAGCATGTTCCATAAAATGACTCATGATTATTATGAATTAGAAGAAACAGACGAAAATGAAAGTAACAGAAGTAACAACACGTCTGATTTGATCGTTATTCCAGACTTCTAGAGTGAGATGAGCAGCGTGTTATTGATCTGTGTTGACATGAACAGCTGTATGAATGTTGTGGTGACATTTGGATGATGTCTGTAGAATCTGACATTATGATGATCCACAATAACACAATGACAAAGTCACTGGACTGATTTTAGGGCAAAGCTCATTGATTAGGACAGAGTCATGTTGAGCTGCACATTTACAGCCTGAACACATCTGATTGGATTAGAAATGGATTTTTATCTTCATCATTTGTTCTTTATTCAGGTTGAGGGACTGCAGTTTGTCAGAGATCAGCTGTGCTTCTCTGGCCTCAGCTCTGAAGTCCAACCCCTCCCATCTGACAGAACTGGACCTGAGTGAGAACGACGTGCAGGATTCAGGAGTGAAGCTGCTGTCTGCTGGACTGGAGAGTCCAAACTGTAGACTGGAGACTCTGAGGTCAGTTCACTGACTCTCTGCTACTATTGTCGATCTTTAATAATAATAATAAACTTTATTGATAAAAGACCTTTTGTACAAAACATGCAGCTCAAAGTGTTTTACATTGAAAACAGAATAAAAACAGGAAACAGAAAATGAATTGAAAGAACGCAGGTAAAGATAAAAGCTGAGTGTTGCAGAGAAAGCAAAACATGTGACAGATCAACTATGAAAAGAGACATTTAAAAACAGAACGAAAATATGTTTAATAAACAACTGAAGCTCATTTCTGTTCAGACACAACTTCCATCAGTCACGTTTTAAATGAGCTTTTGTTGATATTTTCATGTTTGTTGAAGTAAATTTAGTCTTCAGTCACAAAGATTTGTGCTTCTTAAAGAAAGTGTAGAAAATGTTGACTGTTAGTTGTTCAAGTCAATGAATGTTGATGATTTTTGGTAAATGTTCACATCTGGATCCAGAAGATCCTCTGAACTAATATTTGTTTCAATTGATCAAGTTGACTTGATGAAGTGGAAATATTTCTTTAGTTTCTGATGATTTGAATGTGTTTTCACAAATAATGACTGATGATTGATATTGATCCTTCAGAACACACACACACACACACACACACACACACACACACACACACAGCTGTTTAAAGGATCAGTATGTGGACTTGAGTGAGATGAGCAGCATGTTATTGATCTGTGTTGACATGAACAGCTGTCCGAATGTTGTGGTGACATTCAAGGGGTTCAAGGAGTCTTTATTGTCCCCGTGGGCAAATTGCTCTACAGCCAGCAGTAACAAAAACAGGCAACAATCACAAAACAACAACATATTGCACAGAGGAAATAATAGATGGGACAGTACATTAATCAGTCACTTGTTCAGAAGACCTATGGCAGCAGGGACAAAAGAGTACTTAAGTCTATTAGTCCTGCATCTTGGCAGGATGAACCTGCGGCCTGACGGGAGCAGCACAAACTCACCAACCAAAGGGTGACACTCGTCAGTGAGAATGGAGCGGGCCTTATTCAGGGTCCTGAGCTTGTACATGTCAGCGAGATCATTGAGGTGAATGCCTGCAATTTTGCTGCACACTCTCACTATACCCTGCAGTCTGTTTTTGTTCTTGAGGGAAAGTAAGCCGTGCCAGCAAATCAAAGAAAATGTCAGAACAGACTCAATAAAACAAGAATAAAACATTCTCATAAAAGTGCAGTCAACATTAAAACTCCGCAATTTCCTCAGGAAGTACATGCGTTGATGTGCCTTCTTGCAAACAGCATCAACATGGAGATCAAAAGACAGCCTGTCATCAATGTTAGTACCAAGATATTTGTAATTATGGACCAGCTCAACGGTTTGATCCTTGATGACAAGAGGAGGAGTGGCTGACAGATGTTTGCGGAAGTCTATCACCATTTCTTTGGTCTTTGACACATTAATACACATAAAAGATGAGGAACACCAGTCTGTGAATTCCTTCACTACAGGGCCATGGTCAGGGTCGTCACTGCTCAGTAAGGACACGATTACTGAGTCATCTGCGAATTTCAAGATGTGACGCCCCACATGTTGGCTACGGCACTCGTTCGTGTACAAAACAAACAGTAATGGTGAAAGGACGCAGCCCTGAGGTGATCCAGTGGAGGAGACGAGAGTGTCTGAAAAAACACCATTTACCCTCACACGTTGTGGTCTTTCTGTTAAAAAGTCCATTAGCCAGGCTATTAGACCAGGATCGATGCTGTGGAAGTCCCTCCGTCTCTCTGCTAAAATGTGTGGCTGTATGCAGTTAAAAGCTGATGAAAAGTCAATAAATAAAAGACGAGCAAAAGTCTTGGCTCCCTCAAGATGAGTCAAGACAAGATTTAAAAGGGTGGCTAATGCATCCTCAACACCTCTGCCTGACCTGAAAGCGAACTGCAGTGGGTCCAGGTTATCTTGAACACAGGTCAGAAGTGCTTCCTTGACAAACTTCGCAAAAGATTTCATGACTAGGGAAGTTAATGCCACGGGTCTAAAATCATTTAGTGATTTGGGGGATGCAGATTTTGGAACTGGGACAATAATGGAGTCTTTCCAAAGTGAGGGGACCTTATGAAGCTGGAGGGACATTGAAAAAATAAAAGTAAATATGTCTGACAGCTGGTCAGCACAGTTCTTAAGAACACGCCCTCCAATGCCATCCGGGCCAGGGCTTTTCCTTTCCTTGACTCCCCGGAAAAGTTTACACACTTTGCCCCTGTCGACAACGATATTCTGAGAGGAGACAACATTTTTAAAAACCGACAGTTCCTCATTAAAATTACAGTTGTTAAAACGGTTGTAAAAATTGTTGAGTTCATTCGAGAGCACCAGATCAGGCTTCCTAGTAAGAGAGACATGGCTCTTCTTTGACATTTGGATGATGTCTGTAGAATCTGACATTATGATGATCCACAATAACACAATGACAAAGTCACTGGACTGATTTTAGGGCAAAGCTCATTGATTAGGACAGAGTCATGTTGAGCTGCACATTTACAACCTGAACACATCTGATTGGATTAGAAATGGATTTTTATCTTCATCATTTATTCTTTATTCAGGTTGATTGGCTGCAGTTTGTCAGAGATCAGCTGTGCTTCTCTGGTCTCAGCTCTGAAGTCCAACCCCTCCCATCTGACAGAACTGGACCTGAGTGACAACGGCCTGCAGGATTCAGGAGTGAAGCTGCTGTCTGCTGGACTGGAGAGTCCAGACTGTAGACTGAAGACTCTGAGGTCAGTTCACTGACTCTCTGTTACTATTGTCGATCTTAAACAATAATAATAAACTTTATTGATAAAAGACCTTTTGTACAAAACATGCAGCTCAAAGTGTTTTACATTGAAAACAGAATAAAAACAGGAAACAGAAAATGAATTGAAAGAACGCAGGTAAAGATAAAAGCTGAGTGTTGCAGAGAAAGCAAAACATGTGACAGATCAACTATGAAAAGAGACATTTAAAAACAGAATGAAAATATGTTTAATGAACAACTGAAGCTCATTTCTGTTCAGACACAACTTCCATCAGTCACGTTTTAAATGAGCTTTTGTTGATATTTTCATGTTTGTTGAAGTAAATTTAGTCTTCAGTCACAAAGATTTGTGCTTCTTAAAGAAAGTGTAGAAAATGTTGACTGTTAGTTGTTCAAGTCAATGAATGTTGATGATTTTTGGTAAATGTTCACATCTGGATCCAGAAGATCCTCTGAACTAATATTTGTTTCAATTGATCAAGTTGACTTGATGAAGTGGAAATATTTCTTTAGTTTCTGATGATTTTAATGTGTTTTCACAAATAATGACTGATGATTGATATTGATCCTTCAGAACACACACACACACACACACATACACACAGAGGAACACACATACACACTCTCACACACACTCACACAGAGCAACCCACACACACACACACACACACACACACACACACACACACACACAAGAACACGCGCACACACAAACACACAGAGGAATATGGAGTAACACACACACACACACAGACATAGAGGAACACACACACTCACACACACACACAGACATAGAGGAACACACACACACACACACACACACAGCTGTTTAAAGGATCAATATGTGGACTTGAGTGAGATGAGCAGCATGTTTTTGATCTGTGTTGACATGAACAGCTGTATGAATGTTGTGGTGACATTTGATAGATAGACAGACTTTATTTATCCCAAGCTGGGAAATTGCAGTACAGCAGCAGCATTACACACAGTGAAATAAGTGAAAATAAGAATATAAAGAACAAACTATACATAATAAAAATATAAAAATAGCGAGCAGTAAAAAGATTATATACATAATAATAAAATAGCCAAACAGTAAACAGTAGTAAAAGTATTGTGACGAACTGTGTAGAGAGGAACCCAGGAGCGGAAACGGAGAAGGTTTGAACAAGGTTTATTGCACAACACAGGAGGCAAAACAGGGAAATGGTGAATGTGATCCAAACAACAAAAGGAGGCTTCAGAGAGTGCTGGGCTGTGTGGGCACGGAGGCACTGGAAGAAAAAACCAAGAGACAAACAATTACTCCACACGAGAAAATCACGAGAAGGTAGTTAATATAAATGTTACCACAAGAGAGTCGTGAAGCCACTGGTACCACGGTACGTAGTAGTATACTCTGGCGTCAAGGAGCGTCTCAGTGGAGTATAAATAGCGTCCTTGATTAGGAAGTGAATGCAGGTGCGCCTGATCACTCCTCGACGCCGCTGGGGGAAGGGAGCCTCAGGAAACAAAAGTAAAGTAAGGAAAAAACACAACAAAACAGGAAGTGGTCTTTCAAAATAAACAAAACGGAAGTACCAACCGCCACAAGTATTGCACAAAAAAGAATATCAAATGCAAATGAATATCAAAATAAGAATATCAAAAGCAAATGGCGGTGAAATAAAGTGTACCGTGACTGTAAGAACAGTAGTGGTAAGAAGTATTGTATTATTATTATTATCTTCAGCTGTTATTGTACAGTGTAATGACATGTGGCAGGAAAGATTTCCTGTATCTGTCCCTTCGACAGCGGAGCTGCAGCAGCCTGTGGGAGAAGGTGCTCCGCTGCCTGTCCACTGTGTGATGGAGAGGGTGCTGATCATTGTCCATGATGGATAGCAGTTTATTCAGCGTCCTCCTCTCCACCACAGTCTCAAAAGACTCAAGTCTGAGTCCGAGTACAGAGCCAGCCTTCTTGATGATCTTATCAAGTCTGTTGGTGTCGCTGGCTCTGATGCTGCTGCCCCAACAAACAACAGCAAAGAAGATGGCGCTGGCAACAACAGACTGGTAGAAGATCTCCAACATTTTGCTGCACACGTTGAAGGATCTCAGTTTCCTCAGGAAGTAGAGTCTGCTCATCCCCTTCTTGTACACAGTCTCTGTGTTGGGTTTCCAGTCCAGTCTGTTGTCGATCACCACTCCGAGGTATTTGTAGTCCTCCACCTCCTCCACCACCTCCCCTTTGATCCGTAGTGGCTGTGAAGGCGTCTTCTTCCTCCTGAAGTCGATCACCATCTCTCTGGTCTTGCTGATGTTCAGCCTCAGGTGGTTCTGTTTGGACCACTCAACAAAGTTGTCTATCAGTGTCCTGTACTCCCCCTCCTCTCCCTCTCTTATACACCCGACAACAGCTGAGTCATCAGAGAACTTCTGCAGGTGACATGACTCAGAGTTGTATTTAAAGTCAGTGGTGTATAAGGTGAAGAGGAAGGGAGAAAGCACAGTCCCCTGTGGAGCTCCTGTATCACTGACCACCACATCAGACAGCCCGCTGCCCAGACGGACAAACTGTGGCCAGCCTGTCAAGTAGTCAGTAATCCAGGAGATCACTGCGTCGTTGACACCCATCCCCCGCAGCTTCTCACCCAATAGCAGAGGTTGAATGGTGTTGAAGGCACTGGAGAAATCAAAGAATGTGATTCTTACAGTGCCTCCTCCACCATCAAGATGCATATGGGCTCGTTGCAGCAGGTAAATGACAGCGTCATCGACTCCTAAATGGGGCTGATAGTCAAACTGCAGGGGGTCCAGGATTGTCCTCATCTGTGGACTCAGCTGGGCTAGGACCAATCTCTCCAGGACTTTCATCACATGGGATGTGAGGGCGACTGGTCTGTAGTCAGCTGGGTCAGATGGCCTCGGCTTCTTGGGGACTGGAACCAAGCAGGACGTCTTCCACAGCCTCGGGACTTTCTCCTGACTCAGGCTCAGGTTGAACAGATGTTCCAGTACAGGAGACAGCTGGCTAGCACAGGTCTTCAGGATCCTAGGCGTGATGCCATCAGGGCCTGCTGCCTTTCGCTGGTTGAGTCTTTCCAGCTGCCTCTTTACCTGGCCTGAAGTCACCGTTGGGTGGTTAATGCTGGTATCCTCAGTGGGGGAAGGGGAGGAGGAGGAGAAGGAGGGGGGACAGATGGAGGGGTGTTGTGCAGGAGAATGCTGGAGGTTGGTGCGAGCCATTTGGGACAGTGTGGGTGTGTGGGAGGCAGGGGGCGTCTGAGAGGTGGCAGGAGGTGAGCTAAACCTGTTAAAAAACTGGTTGAACTGATTTGCTCGTTAGCTCGATAGTTCCCAGTTACAAAAAGCAGGGAAAGTAGAAGAAAAACACGGAGAAGGGTAGCAAACTTAAGTCCAGACATTTTCACAACTCTAACAAACAAGTTGTGATTGATCAGAAAAACAGAAAAAAGAACGAACGGACAAATAAACGAAACTTAAAAAACACAACGGGAGCTGCTGCTACAGGCTGCCACCTGGGACGGCGCCAAAAGCATGATGATGTCTGTAGAATCTGACATTATGATGATCCACAATAACACAATGACAAAGTCACTGGACTGATTTTAGGGCAAAGCTCATTGATTAGGACGGAGTCATGTTGAGCTGCACATTTACAACCTGAACACATCTGATTGGATTAGAAATGGATTTTTATCTTCATCATTTATTCTTTATTCAGGTTGAGTCGCTGCAGTTTGTCAGAGATCAGCTGTGCTTCTCTGGTCTCAGCTCTGAAGTCCAACCCCTCCCATCTGACAGAACTGGACCTGAGCTTCAACATCAACCTGCAGGATTCAGGAGTGAAGCTGCTGTCTACTGGACTGGAGAGTCCAAACTGTAGACTGACTCTCTGCTACGATTGTCAATCTTTAATAATAATAATTAACTTTATTGATAAAAGACCTTTTGTACAAATCCTGCCGCTCAAAGTGTTTTACATTGAAAACAGAATAAAAACAGGAAACAGAAAATGAATTGAAAGAACGCAGGTAAAGATAAAAGCTGAGTGTTGCAGAGAAAGCAAAACATGTGACAGATCAACTATGAAAAGAGACATTTAAAAACAGAATGAAAATATGTTTAATGAACAAGTGAAGCTCATTTCTGTTCAGACACAACTTCCATCAGTCACGTTTTAAATGAGCTTTTGTTGATATTTTCATGTTTGTTGAAGTAAATTTAGTCTTCAGTCACAAAGATTTGTGCTTCTTAAAGAAAGTGTAGAAAATGTTGACTGTTAGTTGTTCAAGTCAATGAATGTTGATGATTTTTGGTAAATGTTCACATCTGGATCCAGAAGATCCTCTGAACTAATATTTGTTTCAATTGATCAAATTTACTTGATGAAGTGGAAATATTTCTTAAGTTTCTGATGATTTTAATGTGTTTTCACAAATAATGACTGATGATTGATATTGATCCTTCAGAACACACACACACACACACACACACACACACACACACACACACACAGTAACAGACACACACACACACACACACACTCTCCCTCTCTCACACACACGCACACACACACACACACACACACACACACACAGCTGTTTAAAGGATCAATATGTGGACTTGAGTGAGATGAGCAGCATGTTATTGATCTGTGTTGACATGAACAGCTGTATGAATGTTGTGGTGACATTTGGATGATGTCTGTAGAATCTGACATTATGATGATCCACAATAACACAATGACAAAGTCACTGGACTGATTTTAGGGCAAAGCTCATTGATTAGGACAGAGTCATGTTGAGCTGCACATTTACAACCTGAACACATCTGATTGGATTAGAAATGGATTTTTATCTTCATCATTTATTCCTTATTCAGGTTGATTGGCTGCAGTTTGTCAAAGACCAGCTGTGCTTCTCTGGCCTCAGCTCTGAAGTCCAACCCCTCCCATCTGACAGAACTGGACCTGAGTCACAACAACCTGCAGGATTCAGGAGTGAAGCTGCTGTCTGATCTGGTGGAGAGTCCAGACTGTAGACTGAAGACTCTGAGGTCAGTAGAGGGTTGGAGTCAGTCCATGCTGGTCTCAGCAGGTTTGTTCTAAATACAGTTAGTATCAAAGCACAGATCCAGTACTTCCTGTAAACCTCCAACCTTCTCAGCAGCTGCTTTCCTCAGTGAAGCTGTGAGAGGAGAGTGGTGACAGGCTTCAGGATTGGACAGATACACAGAGAGAGAGAACAGTCAGCCAATCAGAGGAGTCAGAATCTTGTTGTGATCATGTGTTTGAGTTGATGTGCAGACGACTGTTGTTGTTGTGTTCATGTCTACAGGAAATAAAGCTGGATTACAGCTGACAGCATCACAAGCTGTGTAGAGACAGAGGTCCTCCTTCATCAAACTGTCGTACCATCAAATCTGATCTCAAACTGTTTGTTCTCTCATTTCAGCACTAAAGAATTGATCAGTTAATGTTTGTCACAGCTCTCAGATCAGTTTGACTGAAGCCTGCAAATCTCTGGCTCTCATTTCAAAGAACCATCATTACATTTAGTAACCATGTGGCCGGTGTATGAAAACGTATGAGTGTATGTCAGTGAGTGAACACCGGCTAAATACTGGCTAACAGTACTTTTTGACTTGGCTAACGTCGTCCCATCAAACACAACGCTGTGTTGTTTGTGTAAAATGGGTGAAACATGGAATGAAATGTAGAACTTCTGCAGCAGAACCTCACAGTGGGTGTGATTAGCCTCGTTAAAAACTGCTGAATATTAACTTCATATTATTAGTAGAGTGGCTGAAGTATAGTGTGATAAACTGAGAGGAGTCGGGGGCAGCTAATAATTCATTGATACTTACTTCACTGTCAGGATTTTATTTCCACGGCACTTGACCAGCATCGAGCACAAAGGGCTTTCAAATAAAACACAATGATGGAATATTAAGAAAAATAAAAAATATAACGACAATATTAAAACTGAGCATTAAAACAAAGCAAGAAGAGAAAACAGTGACGTTAAAACACGTCACGGTCATGTCTGTATACTCTTCATCAGATTTCCACAGAGAGGAACATGTTCATATATAGCTGATCCCTGTCAGACCAGCTGTACCAGTATATAAATGCATCTGTCCATTTGTCCCAATATTTTTATAACAGACTCCATATTTACATGTTTGTCCTGTGATATTTCTAAAGTAGATGAAATATTCAGATGTGACTGAGACTCTGGTTGTTAGCAGCTTTGAACCTTAACAGCAGTAAATGCATCATTCCAGTGAACAGTGAATATCTGTGTCTCTGCAGTGATGATGCGTTCAGGGACTCTCAGCACTTTATTTCCACTGTGTACTTGAGTGAAATGTGCAGAGTAAACAGGCTTGATGGCCAAAGTGTCTGCAGGTGTGTGAGCTTCCAGCTCAGTGTGTTCACTCCAACACGTTAACATGAGAGCTGAGAGGAAGCTGGCTACGCTACACAGCCGCTCCACTTCTGGTCTGAACAGGACTGAAGTCCCTGCTGCTCTTTATACTGGATGTGCTGCATCACTGACTGCCAGCTGATGAAGGAGTCTCTGTAAACTCTGATTCATGACTTCTGTTGTCTGTCTTCTTCTCTCATCAGATGGAAGTGATCGTGATCGAGCGTGAGCGATCAGAAAGGTGATTGGCTGAGAGCCGATCGGCTGCGTCCTGATGATCCAGAGAGGTTGAAGCAGCAGCAGCAGCTTGTGGGTGGAGAGGCTCTGACTGGGCCATGTTACTGGGAGGTAGAGTGGAGAGGAGAGCTTCATCCAGCAGTGACTGACAGAGGAACCACAACAAGTGGAGATGAGTGTCAGTGCTGCAGTGTGAACTGCTCTGAGATCAGCTCCACTGTCAGACACAGTGTCCAGTCCAGCATCCTCCCTGTGTGTTGCTGTGGATGTGACAGAGTATCATCAGTGTATCTGGACTGCTGTGCTGCTGCTCTGTCCTCCTACACAGTCTCTGCAGACACTCCTACACTCCTTCTGCTCCCCACTCACACACCTCCTCCACCTGGAACCTGGACCTGGACTTTTTCCTGTGCTTTTTTATTCTTTCAGATATTCCGATCTCAAAGTTCTGATTCTGACAACATGACTGTAGATCAACATTTATTTAAACTGTTTTGCTTTCGTTTGCATTCTCGAGGAATGATGTTAATTGCAGTTAATTTCCACATGATATTTCTGATGAATTTTGGAAGTGGATGTGAAAAAGCAGCATCCAGCCTTCTTGTATAAAGTGGCCTCTCTGAGGTTCTGGAGTGGGTTGCACCAGCTATGCACAAGCTCAGCCTTAGTCTGAATGTAATGTGTAACTTAGTACGGATTAATAATGTTTTCAGGATTGCAGCAGCTGAAATTGTTCCAGCATCATAAGTTACAACTGAAATCTTCCACTTTGTCCTGAGTAGTTCTAAAGTCAGCTGTTCGATCGTGGTCGGCGTGGAGAATCGTTTTGAAAGGTGGGATAATTTGGAGGATGAGGAGGAGTGAATTATATGATGGATTACACCCCTTTGTCATTCATGATGACTTTGATTTATTCTGGAGCTTTTGTTTTGCACCAGCAGAGATGCAGATGCCGGTTTCCCCACATCAGAGGACAACATGAACGACTTTGTAAACAGGAAGAGATACCACTCAGTCAGCGCACAGATTGAGTGTGATTCTGACCTTGTTATTACAAATCCAGCGATCAAACGGCACAAACTCCATCTCTGATCTGAGAGACCTACATGCACTCAAAGAGGAGCTCTCGGTCTGGCCGTGCCGGTCAGTGAACTCTGCACTCATTAACAACACGTTCTTATATTTGTGGCTTGGATATTATGTATGTATGCTCGTTACTGAACTTCTGCCACTTTTAAACTTTTAGTGTGTCTCTTTTGTTGTGTTTGTGATCTGTGCTTTCATTTGTTCACTTGCTGAAAAATGAATGAAGTTAAAAACAAAGTGTTGGATGTAAACAGTCACGTGGAGCTTGAATCATTGACGCTTCTCTCAGCTTCATCTGCTGATGTCAGCAACATGTCATCATTATTCTTTAAATGGAGCAGGCTTTCTTTGCCTTTGATTCTTTGATTTCCCTGTTTGACCCACTCACAGATGATGTTGGTGTCTTTTGACCTTCAAAGCGTTCATTTAATATGAGTGTGTTGTATAATTCCGACTTTTCTCAACAGTAGTGAAACAGTAAAGACCTGTCAGTCAAATCTGACTATTTACATGTTGTTGGGGTGCATTCAGTCTTATTCTCCCTGCTCCACCCAAACCACACCTCCCCTCTACACCTCTCCCACTCTCTCCAAACTAATACAACACTTTAGAAAGCAAAGAATTGTATTCTCCTCTTCAAATCAAATATGTTCACAGCCATCACAACATGACAGCATGAATTGATTTCAGATAGTTAAAGTGTCAAATTTCAGTTCCTGTATGATATTTAATCTTTCATTTCTAGTTTTTCAAAAGAGTTAAAGAAGTCAAAGAGTGAAAGCTGGAGGTGTAACTGTAACAGATTGAGTGAAACAGATAATAAAAATATTTGTTAATAAAAACAGTCACATGACTTTAAAAACAAGGGAATTCATGTATAAATAGGTCATAGTTTTGAATGCAAATCTATAAAAAATAATCCTGTGAAGAAGGTTAAAACATTTAATTCCTGTGAAAAATGGTTGAAATATTTAAAAAGGTTAACATGGTTAAAAACTTTGTGAAACATATGAAGATACTTACCTGCAGTCAGAGTTCATCTGTGATCTACCTGTTGAGCCTTTTTTGAAAGCTTGTGATTGATTAGCTATGCCTGCAGAGGCCGGAAGGGGGAGCTCTCGGCCAGGACGCCTCATTGTCAAAGAAGCTGCCAGAGAGGAAGAATCGTGTCCGAGCATCTTCATTAATATCTTCCCTTTTTCAGAGGTCCGTTTCACAAAGCAGGTTTACTGAAAACTCCGAGTATGTTAACCCTGAAATGAGGGAAACTCTGAGTTTTCCGTTTCACATAAGAAGGTAAGTCAAACCAGAGAAAGAGGGGTAACTCAAGCCTGTTTCACAGACAGAGGTAAGTTAAACTCCGAGTCAGTTACCGCAGTAACAGACTCTATGAACCTAACCTGGTCGGGACCAGGTTTTACTCAAGGAACCTCGAGTTTCTCTGTGTCTCCGCCCTCTTTCAACCACACACCGTATTTCACTTCCTCAGTCATTCATTCAGTCAGCAGACGAGTTTTGGCAAAGTTCTGCCGTCTGTTATTAAAAAAAATCATTAAAAATATCAGTCAGTGCGAAGTCTATTAGGCACAGTAGGTGGTGACTTTCTTTCGTTAACATGGCATGTTAACGTCTTTCGATCATGATCCCGTGGATGAAGGTGCAGCGATACTGCACAGAAAATTAAATATTCGTCGGGAGATAGTTATCAGACCACGATGTTCTTGCTTTTCCAGACAGTTATCGTCTTTAGGCCACCACCCGTTCTTCGTGCATCTGCCTTCTTTCTGTTGGCTGAGTAAAAGTCTGTGTTAGTTTAAATATAGGCTTAATTATTTAACATAACATGATATAGATGAGAACACTTTTTTAATTTTTTAATTTTATTTCATTCGTTAACAAAAAACAAAACATTATATGAACACAATATAACCAATTTTACAATGAAAGGGAGCCACTTAATATTTACTTTACAATGTAAAACATGATCAAAATGAGGTAGTTACCTCCATGAGATCATGCCGAGGTCTTACCTGTTTCAACCATGTTTTTATATTTAATTTTAAGATGCTGCCAAGTGCGCTTCTCCCCCGCGGGATTGCACCTAAATGAAATAAATTAATAGGCAACCATTCAAGCAGTTTTGCCCTGTAATATTATTGTGATTTCAAAGGACTACATTTATACTCACGCATTGACCCGAGCAGCAATGTTCTCCCACGCCGTCTCCCTCTCCTTCGCAGCTGCAGCGGTGTTGGACTTCCGTCTAAAAACGTGTTCATATTCGCTGTATGAGCGCATTAAAATGTCTAATTCCAGTGGCGTGAAGTACGCAGCCTTCCGCTTCCCCGTTGCCATGGTGAATCCTTAAATCGGGGTTCCATTGATGCTGTCTTTTTAAAGTTGCGGTGCACGCGCTTAACTCGAGGTGAACCTACTCTGAGTTAATCAAACTAACTCAAATCTGCTGTTGTGGAATCGAAAACTCAGAGTTTCCTATCTCAGAGTAGATCAACTCAGAGTTCAGGGTTACACTCAGAGTTTGTTGAACCTGCTTTGTGAAACGGACCCCTGGTACGAAATGAGTATTTATGCTGTCAGACTTTGAAATGTGTTTGCTGAGTTGTTTAGTGTGTGTTTTGTTAAACTCAGCTGGGATGTTGAGTGTTTTAGAAGCGTTATTTCGATGTTTAGACTCTTAATTGGTTCACTGTTTAGCAGCTAGCTAAACTGTGTTCCCCCAACACGGAGCGGCGCGAGGCTAGCATGGATGCTACACACACTGTGTGTTTTCAGTGTGTTCAGCTGAGTAAGAGACACGTGCAGTTTGAGGTTACTAATGAACAGGTGTGCTTAACTTTTACTCACCTTATGTGGGATTAATAATTACTAATCCATTTGTGTGTCGATTGCTGAAATAATTGTGTATGATAAGAAACAAGAAATACAACGAATAGAAGAGACACATGACAATTAATGTTTTACATTTTTTGTTTATTTTTAGTATTTTTTAAGTTTGTTGATTAATTAATTGGATTTTTTCTTGAACGCTTACCTGTTTATTCACCTGTCAAAGAAAAGAAGAAGAGTATGTTGTAAGTTAACTTTGAAAATAGAGTGAAAGTGTATGTTTTGAAATGTAATGATATTATTTTATTGTACAGTGAAATAAATTTTGTACCTGTGTAAATAATTCATGTTGTCCATGAAGCTGCCAGAGAGGAAGCATATTGTTTCCTTTTCAGGGGAAACATAACCAGCAGAGGTGAACACCACAGAAGAAATCCAGCTCCAGTGTAACTGTCTCAAGTCTCTGTGATTTAGACCTGGACTTCACTCTTTTAGGATCATTTATGGAAGTACTGGGTAGGACTGAAACTATCCGACCCACATGCCCCCACAGCACTCATCTGACCGTGGAATAATCACATGCTTTATATCGTGTTGTTGTTTGTAACTGGACTTATTGTTTGTCACTGTGAACAAAATAAATGTAAGAGCTGCTCTGATTGGTCAGCACACGCTGTCTCTCCTGGTTTCTCTTCCACAGTTTTGTTGTGCGTTTAGTTGCCGAGCCACGCGCACACACAACTGCAGTTACCGTGGCGACAGTGAAAGTTTTCCCTAGCTTAGCCACATCTTGATTGACTTCCTGCCGTCACGGTTTCTCTGCAGCTCTGCGTCCGACCCGCTGAGTTGGTTTCAGAGGTTTTGGAGCAGCGGTGACTCGTCCTCAGACTCCGGCAGCAGGTCAGTCTTCACTCTTTCACTGTTTTTTTTCTCTGCAGCAGCTCCAGCAGCTCACTCTGAGGCTCAAGAGCACTTGAGCGGTTCAGCTTGTTCAACAGGAGGATTTCCAGTCAGGAGTCTCAAACGTGACTTGATGATGACAGAATGATTTTTTACACTTTGAGTGAATGAAAATCATTATTAAGTCTTTCTTTTTTCCATATTCTGACTTATTCATGTGCAGCGAATCTGTGGATTTTTCCTTTAAAATGTGTTAAATCGTGTTTTATGTGACAGTTGCACGAACATTTGAGAAGAAAGAAAAGCTTCTGTCACCGTTTGAGTGAGTGGATGTTGGAAATGTTTCATCTGGATGTGTCTCGACGGTCAGATGGCAGATCCAGACTCTCCAGCTGAGGTTTCACAGAGGGGGCAGGAGCTCGTTGTTCCCCCTGCTGGCGGCTCTGAACCTGGGCTGAACGGCTGCGCTCCTTCCCTGCGCACAGAGCTCCAGGCGGGGGGGCAGGAGGTCCGGGACGGCCCCGGAGGAGAAGAGGAGGAGGACGAGGAGGGAGGAGCAGACGGAGCCTTTACCAAACCCGGACCTCCTCTGCTGCAGCTCCGCAGAGGTACAGATAACACACTGATTCATAAAGTGAGCCTGCAGTCAAAGTGTGTATTAAAACTGATGATCCTGAACACTGAGGCTGATGCTGTTACCTCCACTGATCATCAGTTATTGTTATTATTGACCTGCTGCTTCACAGTAAAAGCTACCTGTGATGACTGAGTCTAAATCTTTTAACTCTTGTTTTACTCCTAACGTGACTTTAACTGCAGGAACACGACTGATATCACCACCACTGATGAGCTGTCTCTTCCTATGAATGGATTTCATGCACCGACAGCGTTTCAGGAAACAAATATTATCAATACAGTTGATTTTTTTAGCAAACAGTTTTCACTGTGTTGTTGTCACTCTCTGTCTGTTCTTGTACATTTTGTGGTTTTTAAGACTTTGGACTGAAGCGTTGAAGCCAAACTTAGCAGCGAGCGCAGCTGTGAGGCCGACGGCTGCTGATTTTATTGTCTTTATTTTTCCATCAATGGCAGAAGAACAAAATGTAAAATAAAAGAGTGAAAGCAGAATGGTGTGACTGTGTGTTCGGGCACTTCTTCATGTGTTTCTGGTGTTTTTCTGGTTTTCTTTTTGTTTATTTTTGGTGCATTTCCACTGTTTTCTGGTGCGATCCTCAGATGCGACTGGCGATCCTCTCAGGTCTGGGATGTCCCGTCACTTCTCCACATTTGACATGATTTCTCTGAATATCTGTAAAGAAATAAGTTTTCCTGCCTGCCGGCCTGCGCACAGTGAGAGCAGTGACAGACGAGAGTCGGCTCATTTTAAATCAATTAAATATGTTTTAGTCATTATTTTATGTCACTTTATATTGAACGCTTTAGTAGTGAGCAGAGTTCTCAGCGGGATCATGTAGAGTGAGCAGGTTCCTTCTCTGTCATCCCGTCGAGGTTTATTTCTTCATAGGAACCTGCTCACTCTACATGATCCCTTTCTTATCAGTTTTGACCCATTACTGAGGTTGTTGCCTCAGAGTGAGAAACATTTTCAGCAGACAGAACTGATCCAAGCTGAGGTCCAACAGCTGCAGCAGGATTATCCAGCGCCTCCACGGGGAGTCCAAACAGGTGAGATCCGGATGAGGGTTGGAGTGGTGGGTTTTCACACTTGCGTCTCACCAGGAGAGCAAACAGGCAAGGCACAACCGAGGGTGGCTGACTGGATCACCTGAGCACAAAACACACCTGTGCTCAATCAGAGGAGAGACGGGCCCAACCTGTCGGGCCGCCCTGGAGTGATGTCACTGACTAGACAAACAAGAAACACAAGGAAGGAAAAATAGGAGTACAGAAGGAGGGACTGCAGATCTCCACACAGGATCGCTGGTAAATATGAACATATATGTTAATAATTAAGAAAGCACCAGAGCAGTCATGACCCTGAAGAACTAAGAACCAGGTTCTTTAAAGCAACTGCTGCACCGACTTAAAACATTTGTTGCTGCTAATTGTGAAATCCAAATCAGTTTTTTCAGGGACTTGTTCCTGACCACTGAACTGAGTGAATCAGATTTATTGGACTATATGTTGAGACTTGTCTTTATTCAGATGGAGGCAGCTGTGGAGTATTTTTCTCATGACGGCTTCTGTTGTAGTTCCAGCGTTTCTTTTAAAGCTGGCCTCTGTTCCAAAAGTCTCTTTCAGATAGTTTGATTTTTTTTAAAGTGTGAACATGAGGATGTCGATGTAGACTTTGAGGCTGAGAGCGAGCATCAGTATCTGTGTGCAGGCTGTTAGTCTGCTATCAGCAGCAGAGGGAGGAGAACTCAAAGGACCGATGATGTCGTAGGACTGTTCACTTTATTGTAAAAGAGCTTTTTAAACAGTGGAGTCCAAGAGCTTTAGGTAACCATCAGTTAGTCCAACAGTATGTAAAGTTAGCGTGTACATTAGGGATGTGGAGATTCACCGATTCATATCGGTGGTCCGATATAAACGTTTGCGATGCGACTGCACCGGTAGAATGAACGTGCATCGGATATAATTTACGGGTGAATTCGCGGTGCATCTCTTCTAGCCTGTCTACACCGGCAAATCCCATTGTTAAATCGACTATTTCTATCTATGTTCTAGTATTTTCAAGGCAACCTGAATGCACCATCGCGTCCCCAGGCAGTGACGCAAGCAGGTGTTGTACACAACAGACAAACGAGGCAAACGAGAAAGACGATAGCCGCAACGAGATATTTAATGCACCAAAAAAAGACACATTAATCAAACGTGTGGCAATACTTTGGGTTTTTTTAAGCGAGGGGGTCAGCTAGACAAGACGCACGCAATTTGCAAACAATGCAGTTCGGCTATCAAGTACGTCGGCAGCACGACGCAACAAGCGTTCCCTCTGAACGAGTGTTCAGTACCGCCGGTGACATAGTAATAATAATAATAATAATAATAATAATAATACATTTTATTTGGAAGCGCCTTTCAGAACACTCAAGGACACTTTACAGAGCGGGTAAAACACAAATAACACAAGATAAATACAAGCAGAATAAAAATAAAAAAAAATAGTGACTGCTCAGCGCAGTTTGCTATTCCCAGAACATGTAGACCAGTTAATTAAGTTAAGTTATTTCTAAAGAAAAACCTGAAACTAAGCCATATGAGGTAAATCAGTGAGGTGTTTGCAGTAAATGGCATTGTTTGATTGCCAGTAGTTGATGTTTTTTGCTTACATTGTGAGCAGTTAAGAAAGACTTGTTAGGAAATGTTATTTATTGTTCAATTTCTTATAGAAATTACACCAATACGTTTTCCTCCTAATACACAGGAGCACTATGGACATTGCACTTTGGAAAGAAATACCTCTATTTGAGCCCCTTGGTGAGAGTATTGTTTACAGCAGCTGTTACTGGCTGCCAGTTATAGTTTTATTTTTTTACACTTGATTCTGTAAAACATTGTTATTTGATTTTCATTCTTTGTGAGAAATCAGTCAACTTACTGAAACAAGCACATCATTCTGGCAGACAGTAGTATGTGTTGCTGGTCATGTTATCTGCACTATTCACATGGTTAATACTGTGCTTTCTGAAACTGTTTAACTGTGAAGTTTTATACATTTTGTATAATTATAGAGACAGAGAACATAATTGGGAGTTAGGAGTGCTAATTATAAATACAACTGAATGCTCTGTCTACTGAAATATGTCTTTTTTAAAATATGATTTATTGGTTACTCCATAAAAAAACAAATATTAAATACATCCCTCAAATTGATACAGAGAGTAAAGCAGAATTGTGCTATTGAGGTAAAAAACCTGATGTTACTATTACGCTCTCATACTGCAACTAACTGTATTGAATGATCACATCATATCGAAACATCCTTTTATAGTTAAGTCATATCGTTATCAAATCATTTTTGAATCGCATCGTATCGTGAGCAGGAGTGAATCGTATCGCATTGTATCGACGGGAGCTTCAGTGTATCGTAACTGTATCGTATCGGTGTCAGCGCATCGAGATGCATACCGAATCGGCCTCAGTGGTGGAGATATACAACCCTAGTGTACATGTTCATCAAGAAGGAGATCAGGTCTGGTGTTAATTAGTCCACATTTTAAGAAATTAATTATTTTAAATATATTCATAAATTATGAAGTTTTTTCACTCTAGACATGGTGACGGCCCTCAAATCATTAGTGTCGTATTAGAAAAAATAAACATGAGAATCTAAATTTATTTATCACCTCCACACATTTTTGGATTTGAAAGATGAATATCAGCTTTCTGATTGGCCACGTAATTACTCCTAATTATCCATTTTCATGATCATCCATGAAATTCCTGATGATGTTCCTGTAGTTTTCTGTCTTTGTCAGTTAAATATTCAGCAGCTTCATCTTTCATGAGTCTCTGACTGAACTTCTTCAGGCTGACAATCAAATGTGGGCCAGCTTCTCTTTCCTGTCCTGAGTGCATGAGCTGAGTCTGTGAGATGAGTTTTCAGTCCAGCCTGGTAACAAGGCTCAGTGTCAGCAGCATTACACATAGACAGACATCAGTATAACATGACACAACAAATCATAATTCACTGTGTTCATCAGCTGGGAGAGAAAACTGCTTGTTCAGGAACATGTTGCATTCAGGGCACAGCTATATTCTGGTATATTTTAGTGTCCCAGTAGTTCCAGTTTGAGCCTTTAATGCCGAACCATCAATAAAATTCACCGAGCAAAGAGTTGAGTTTTCAGAAACATGAGTTGTTGCAGTGGCGCCAACTTTAAATCACTTTAGCTGGAATGGAAACTGATGATTATTACAGCAAAACCCATTTTAATTCAGTCTGTTCATGAACACATCAGGTTAAACAGCTGATCTGTGAGCAGCACACACACACACACACACACACACACACACACACACACAGGTAGGCTGGGAGGTGACTTCCTGTAAATGACGAGGGGAGGAGCAACACTGATCCAGGTGATCGAGGCTCATGAGAACAGGGAGGGAATCCTGAAAGAGAAACTAAAGTCAAAGAGTTCAGACTCCATGTTGAGTGAACAGAGCAGACGGAGGAGAAGTGAAGCTGAAGCAGGTGAGTGTTAATCCAACATTTCATGACTTTACTGTTAAAGTGTGAGTCAGTTTCCTTCCTGTGGACTGTAGAGGACACAAATGTTAAACTGTGTATGTGTTGCTTCCTGTTCTCTTAGTCTTGTGTCTTAATTCTTGTGTTCTGAGCTCACCGTCAGCGTCACTGTTTTACTCTCAGACTGACCTCAGATCAGAAGATGATGGAGGAAGAGGAGGACAGAGCTGAGTCTTCAGCATCCAGCTGTCTGTCTATGAAGAGTGACCGGTCCAAAGGTCGTCCTCCAGACTTCAGCCATGAACCTGGACCCTCAGACACAAAGTGAGAGAAACACTATTAACTCATTTCTACGACTCACTTTCAGTGACTTCTGTCAGCGCCATGTTTTTTTAATTGTTTTCACATTTCATTAGTGGCACGAGGCAACGCAAGAGCCACTCGCCTCTATAGCTAAAAGAGCTATAGAGGCGAGTGGCTCGAGCGTAGCATAGCATACGTTATCCCACGCATTTTTCTTCCCATTTTTCATCTTCCGTCAGAATTTCGGCGCATAACTAGTCCCGCAGCTTTGAGAAAACCCTCGCAAACTATATATCAAAATGAATGTCTTTTATAGCTCTTTCGTCAATAATTCGCAAAGTTATTCGCAAAAAACTGTGAAGAATTTCCCATAAGAAATGAATGGGGAAATTTCCTCAAATTTCAGCCTTTTTCAATTGTCCGCTGCTACGCCATACTTTCTCCTAGAGACTTCATTCAAACTTTAAACGTAGATAATTTTGTCGGCTCAAAATGAACCTCGGCACATTTTTTGATATCTCTTACAGTTTTCGAGCTATGACCATCTGAAGACCATAAAGTTTCTCACAAAAATGCTCAGAATCTCTCCCCCTAGAGTGGATGACATCATCAGTTAGAGTGAAAGAGCCAGTGAGAAATCGCCTGAAATTTTTTTCTAAAACTGCCGTAGAATCCAAACGGTGAATAGACACATAATTTTTGGATCTTTTTGTAGACAAACCTTTCTTCTTTCATCAAAGTTCAATTTTAAAGGGTTAGCCCCCACCAAATTTAAATAAAGAGGGATCTTGCACCAGCTGCCCTGCACACACATCTTCAGGACAACCAGCCTGAGAATGATTAAAACCATTAAGATCAAAGCCCTTCCTTGAACCGCCACCTTATTGTGGTGGAGGGGTTTGAGTACTCAGATGATCCTAGGAGCTATGTTGTCTGGGGCTTATTGCCCCTGGTAGGGTCTCCCAAGGCAAACAGGTCCTAGGTGATGGGTCAGACGAAAAGCGGTTCCACAGCCCCTATGAAAATAAATAGAACAAGGACCATTACGTCGCCCGAATTGGCATTACTGGGGCCCCACCCTGGAGCCAGGCCTGGGGTTGGGGCTCGCAGGCGAGCGCCTGGTGGCCGGGCCTTTGCCCACGGGGCCTGGCTGGGCAAAGCCCGAAGGAGTGATGTGGGCCCACCCTCCAGTAGGCCCATCACCCGTAGGAGGGATCAGAAGGGGCCGATGCGGTGGGATTTGGGTAGCAGTCGTGGGCGGGGGCCCCGATGGCCCAATCCCTGGACTCAGAATCTGGCAATGGGGACATGGAATGTCACCTCGCTGGGGGGGAAGGAGCCCGAGCTAGTGCGGGAGGTTGAGCGGTACCGGCAAGAGATAGTCGGGCTCACCTCAACGCACAGTCTGGGTTCTGGAACCCAACTCCTTGAGAGAGGCTGGACTCTCTTCTACTCTGGTGTTGCCCGCGGTGAGAGGCGGCGGGCTGGTGTGGGCTTGCTTATGGCTCCCCACCTTAGCCGCCATGTGTTGGAGTTTTCCCCGGTGAATGAGAGGGTTGCTGCCCTACGACTTCGGGTTGGGGACAGGTGCCTCACCGTTGTTTCGGTGTAGTACCCACCCTTCTTGGAGTCTGTGGGAGGGGTGCTGGAAAGTGCTCTGACTGGGGACTCTGTCGTTCTACTGGGGGACTTCAACGCTCACGTGACGCAGCGACCTGGAGGGGAGTGATTGGGAGGAACGGCCTCCCCGATCTGAACCCGAGCGGTGTTCTGTTATTGGACTTCTGTGCTCGTCACAGTTTGTCCATAGCGAACACCATGTTCAAGCATAAGAGTGTCCATCAGTGCACGTGGCACCAGGACACTCTAGGCCGAAGGTCAATGATCGACTTTGTGGTCGTGTCATCTGACCTTCGGCCATATGTCTTGGACACTCAGGTGAAGAGAGGGGCTGAGCTGTCAACTGATCACCACCTGGTGTTGAGTTGGATCCGCTGGCAGAGGAGAAAGCTGGACAGACTTGGCAGGCCCAAACGGGTAGTGAGGGTCTGTTGGGAACGTCTGGCGGAACCCTCTGTCAGAGGGGTTTCAACTCGCACCTCCAGGAGAGCTTTGACCAAATCCCGAGAGAGGTTGGAGACATTGAGTCTGAATGGACCATGTTCTCCACCTCCATTGTTGACGCAGCTGTTCGGAGCTGTGGCCGTAAGGTCTCTGGTGCCTGTCGTGGCGGCAGTCCCCGAACCCGGTGGTGGACACCGGAAGTAAGGGATGCCGTCAAGCTGAAGAAGGAGTCCTATCGAGTGTGGTTGGTTCGTGGGACTCCTGAGGCAGCTGACGGGTACTGGCAGGCCAAGCGTGCTGCGGCACAGGCAGTTGTTGAAGCAAAAACTCGGGTATGGGAAAAGTTCGGGGAGGAGGACTATCGGTCGGCCACAAAGATATTCTGGCAAACCGTCCGGTGCCTCAGAAGGAGGAAGCAGTACCCTGCCAACACTGTTTACAGTGGAGGTGGGGAGCTGTTGACCTCGACTGGGGATATTGTCAGGCAGTGGAAAGAGTACTTTGAGGATCTCCTCAATCTCATTGCCATGCCTTCCGTAGAGGAAACAGGGGCTGGGGACCCAGAGGTTGGCTCATCCATCACTCAGGCTGAGGTCATCAAGGTAGTTCGGAAGCTCCTCGGCGGCAAGGCACCAGGGGTGGATGAGATCCGCCCTGAGTACCTCAAGTCTCTGGATGTTGTCGGGCTGTCTTGGTTGCCAGCGTGGCAGTTGGGGACAGTGCCCCTGGACTGGCAGACCGGGGTGGTGTACCCTCTATTCAAAAAGGGGGACCGGAGGTTGTGCTCCAACTACAGGGGGATCACACTTCTCAGCCTCCCTGGTAAAGTCTATTCCAGGGTGCTGGAGAGGAGAATTCGGCCGATAGTCAAACCTCGGGTTTCGGATGAACAATGCGGTTTTCGTCCTGGTCGTGGAACACTGGACCAGCTCTACACCCTACGCAGGGTGCTTGAGGGTTCGTGGGAATTTGCCCAACCAGTACACATGTGTTTTGTGGACTTGGAGAAGGTCTCTGTATGACCGGAGCAGGAGCTTGGTTCGCATTGCCGGCAGTAAGTCACACTTGTTCCCAGTGCATGTTGGACCCCGGCAGGGCTGCCCTTTGTCACCGGTTCTGTTCATTATTTTTATGGACAGAATTTCTAGGCGCAGCCAAGGGCCGGAGGGAGTCTGGTTTGGGGACCACAGGATTTCATCTCTGCTTTTTGCGGATGATGTTGTCCTGTTGGCTTCTTCAAACCAGGACCTCCAGCATGTGTTGGGGCGGTTTGCAGCCGAGTGGGAAGCGGCCGGGATGAGAATCAGCACCTCCAAGTCCGAGGCCATGGTTCTCGACCGGAAAAGGGTGGCTTGTCCCCTCTGGGTTGGAAGAGAGCTCCTGCCTCAAGTGGAGGAGTTCAAGTATCTTGAGGTCTTGTTCACGAGTGAGGGAAGGATGGAGCATGAGATTGACAGGTGGATCGGTGCGGCAGCAGCAGTAATGCAGTCGTTGTACCGGTCTGTCGTGGTGAAGAAGGAGCTGAGCCGAAAGGCAAAGCTCTCGATTTACCTGTCAATCTACGTTCCTACCCTCACTTATGGTCATGAACTTTGGGTCATGACCGAAAGAACGAGATCTCGGATACAAGCGGCTGAAATGAGTTTCCTCCGCAGGGTGGCGGGGCGCTCCCTTAGTGATAGGGTGAGGAGCTCTGTCACTCGGGAGGAGCTCAGAGTAGAGCCGCTGCTCCTCCACATTGAGAGGAGCCAGCTGAGGTGTGTTAGCTCCGTTAGTGTTAGCTCTGTTAGCTCCGCTAGCATTAGCTCCGTTAGCTCGGTTAGCGCCGTTAGCTCTGTTAGTAAAAGGAAACTTTGGATGATAATAGAGATGGTTCATTTCCATTCAATTCATTCATGTTTATTGATTCAGTTAATAAGACCAGCAGCCCCCTCGTGCCACTGTCAAAATTTCAGCGGCGCCAGAATTGTCTAGTTGTTTTGATTGTTTTCATTTTGTGGTTTTGTATTAAAAATGTTACTAAAAATGTGTTTTTAAATTTAACAAACGTGTTTTGTTTTTTGTTTTTTTCACTTTATTATTATTAATTATTCTCTGATTTACTGAAACACACACATGCACATGCAACATGCAGTGAGACACACAGGTGCAGTGGGCTGCTGCATCACGCGTCCGGGGGAGCATATGGAGTGCCTTGCTCAAGGGCACATCAGCCGGCTAATGGAGGGGGGGAGTAGATACTCCACCACACCTAAGTTTCTCTGCCAGTCCGGTGGGGGAATCGATCGGTCACAAGCCGCTTCTCCAACCTCTAGGCCACGGCTGCCCCCTGTTTTGTGACATGAAGAGAAATCATTGGAGGCATCTTCATCTTAGAATGTGTGACAGCTGTCAGTCACAGAGAAAAGCTCTGATCTAATCTAAGAGGACTAATGCAGACTTTTAAAGGTCCTCATTATGGACAGGAGCAGCAGTTTGTGTTTTTAGAGCTTCATAAATGGTTTTCATCAGAGAATTGATCAAGGATTCATGTGATAGAAATAAAAACATGTTGGTGTTTGCAGAGTTCAGTACAGCAGACAGAGAGCAGAGTCTCCAGCATCCAGCTGTCTGTCTATGAAGAGTGACCGGTCCAATGATGAACCTCTGAACTTCAGCCAAGAACCTGGACCCCCAGACACAAAGTGAGACTCTGTTTTTACTGTAAACTGACCTGATGGGAGATGATGCATTGAGGATGAAGATAAAATATCTAGATTTCTATTCATGATGCAGAACTTTTGGTGCAGAAAGTGTTTCAAACTCAGATCGACCTTATTTTATTTCTGCAGTAAAACTGTTGAGAAGCTTCATTTCAACATTTACACCTCAGGAACATTCATATATTTCTGCCCTCACATTGAAGCTGCTGTGAACATTTGCAACGATTCAGAATGTGAAAGAATCTGCTTCACATGTGAAATTCACTTTCTCATATTTGATCTGAGAATCATTTATTGGTTTGACTCTTCATCAGATCAGCTGTTATGACCAGATGCATGTTGAATCACTTTGTGTCATAATTGTACAACATATGATAAAAAGTGATTTGTAGAAGAGCTTTGCTCACCGTGATCAACACTTTGAATCATTAGTAAGTGAACCTTTGAGTTCAGACTCTCTCCATCAGATATTGTTCCTAAAGGTCAGGAACAAACATCCATGGACAGAACTTGTGTAAAAGTCATCAGTGCACGAGAAAGAGACACTTCTAATGTCAGTTTAAAGTGAACTAACACAGCGTCGCACAAATCTTCATATTTTCAACAACCATCAGTGATTGAGTTTAGTTATAAAGAAATGTCTTTCAGAGAGAGGAAGAGGAGTCATGTTTCTGTGGAGGAGCAGCCGTCCTGCTGTGTTTTGTGTCAGGACGTCCTGAGGGATCCAGTCTCTACCAGCTGTGGACACTGGTTCTGCAGACAGTGCATCACCTCATACTGGGACCAGTCTGCTTCATCAGGAGACTCCTCCTGTCCCCGGTGTGGAGACAGATCCAGAACGAGAGCTGGACTGCAGACAGCCAGTCAGACCTGTACTGTGCAAAGTAAGACTGTCCATCCACACATGTTGAAACTGTGACCTTCTACAATTCATGACATTTATTTTACAATGAGAGCATTCAACACAAAAACTGCAAGAAACATGTGAGAACATCATCTTCATCAAATACGCTGAACTGCTCCAAGTGCTACATTTAGTTTCTGAGTTTTCAGGCTGACGGCTTGAACATTGGACCACTTTCACACCAAAGTGATCAGGTGTATGCAGGGTTTGTAAACGCAGGTAAACGTGCATTCAGAGTCAGGAATGAACTGGAAACACATGGTGGTTTCTTCAAAATCTTTCCTGAGATGATGATGATGATGATGAGATAGAAATGGAGTGCCACCAGTTGCCAGTTGTGTCTGATGTCAGGCAATATTTACATGCTAATGTCTGGAGCTTCATCATCATCGCATCAGAAAAGCAGCAAAAGTGATCGTCCACCTGGGCGTCACGTTTCCACCGCTGCCGATCGGAGCCGGAGCCCATAAATACACCCAACGACTGCAGAGTCGTTTGAACTGGGAATGGATGCTGATTGAACCCTTTCACACTGAAGACAAAGCCAGATGTTCGTGGCTCTTAGTGGGTTTTTGTCCAGTGTGAAAGAGGCTTCAGTGAAACACTAATATGGTTCTCACTTCAACAAGTAGACGGTGACCAGATTAGACTGCTGGGAGTTGCTTCGATTTGCTGCTGAGTTAAATGATTCATTGCCTTTTTCTTAGAAAAGTGACAAATTCACACAATCTCAACTGAGAAACCACAGTCAGTCAGTCAAATATGGAGCTCAGTGGAGGAGAATGAGGTGTAGCAGTGCAGCAGAATCACTCGGTCGATCTCCACCCCGACTCTGAAGGGTGGGTTAGCTGAAGGTGTCAGGTCACATTCTGAGAGGAGAAAGTCTGTCTGTTGAATCTCAGGTGAGTCTCTTGGTCTTGGTGTCCTTGGAGACAGAGACAGTCCGACTGTATCAGCTGCACAGCACAGCCATCCCAGTGAGACAGAGAGTTTGTCATATTACCTTTCAGGCCTAATGAAGAAAAATTCCCTCAGTTACCACATGAGCTTGTAAACGCTGCAGTCTGGACAGTATTAAAGCACCATGAAGCATAAAGTCAGGTATTATTGATGATAACTCACATTGTCAGAGACGCACACTGTTGGAACAGAAGATACTGATAACAAAGACTGAATAGTGGAGCAGCTGAGTGGGTGGAGTAACTGTCCACATGGTAAAGTCTACCACTTAAGTTAATTTAAACACAAGATACTTGTGCTCAAAAAGAGGATTCATTCTCAGTGAAGAACCTTGGAGCCCTAATCTGCCTCTATACCTGCCAAAGAGCAGTGATTCCTAACACGTCTCTGGGGTCATCAGGTGGAAACCTCCCTTCAACGGTGTTTCGCCTACTTAGTCCCACGACACCTCCAGGAGGCTAGGCGGTGAACTCCGGCATCCCAGAGTCACCCCCCCTATTGCCAGTTCACACTGCTCCTACACAATCCAAACAGCACTGCCACGTTCAACTGACCCAGAGATGTTCCAGGTAGTGGCCAGTACTAATGCTACCATTTAGCTAATGCTAATGCTAACCGCTAAGAAGAATAGAAGAAGACAATACAGTTCCGATGCCACCATTTAGCTAATGCTAATGCTAAATGCTACCCGCTATCTACTAAGAGGAACAGAAGAAGACAATACAGCTAGATTCACCTATACTTTATTGTTAACTGCTAGATGCCAATACTAACTGCTAAGATACTATCATACTACCACCGCTTTAGCTATTGTTAGCTGCTACAATGCTACTACAGGCCTAGATGTCACATGTAACTGCCAACTGCCGCACTACCATCATCTACCCCTGCCTCTCACCAACTGCACCAATAAAAGCGGGGTGGGAATACAAACCCTGGTTCGGGTAGGGGGTAGAAAGTAAAGAGGTAGAGTCAACGATGAAAGCAGGGATCGGATACAGACCCTTGTTCGGGTAGGGGGTAGAAAGTTTAGAGGGTGCTGAAGGTGGAGGCCTAAACCACAGACTAGATTTAACAGCCTCTTCTAACATTTCCTTCAAGAAGCAAACAAAACAGGAAAACAACCAAAAAAGAACAAAACAAGCCAACTCTGTATCTTACAACGCAAACTCACCTGAACAGGCCACATGGTCCCAAAGAGAGACTCTAGCTGGGCACACCCCCACCTTTTCTAAACTTCCTCTTACTGGATCTCTTCCTATTGGGAGAGCGAGAAGATGGGGCGGGGAAAGCAGAGCAGAGGTGTCTTGTTCAGACTTTAACCTCTTCTCCTGCCGGATTAGGCATGCATGTCCTCTGCCCCCCCCCCCCCCCCACCGCCCCTATTTCACCCCCCAACTACTATTATTTCTCCTGATCCATATCGACTGACTAGACCTAGCAGCCTCATCTGACATCTCCCTCACTGTCTTCCTTAAATTTTGCCCTTGCACTCCCAGCTCCCTCAACAGTGAAACAGCTGACCCTGCAACAAAACCTCTACACCCCACTTCAACCGGACAGACCCTGGTCTTCCATCCCCTCTACTCAGATTCTGTCTTTAAATCTGCATACTTAGTCTTCTTCCTTTCATAAGCTGCCTCCACTGAACTTTCCCAAGGGACTGTTAACTCAATAAAACACACAGTCTTTTTACTCATGGGCCATAAGACAATGTCCGGCCTCAGATTACTATAAACTATTTCCTGGGGCACAACTAGCTTTCCTCCCAAGTCGACCTGCATTTGCCAATCATCAGCCCCTACCAGGCAGCCACCTACCTGCCTTCTCCCTGACTTAGCAGCTCTATTTTTCTCCCCCTCTCGAACAAACTGCACACCTAACCTCTCCTTTCTAGAACTTCCAGAATTCACCTGTTTCCTTCTCTCTTCAGTGCCTGCGGCTAAGCTTCTCAGCACCTGATTATGCCGCCATGTATACCGGCCTTGTGATAAGCTAATTCTACAACCTGACAAAATGTGTTTTAAGCTTGCTGTACCTGAGCAGAGTGGGCACGATTGATCGCCCTGTACCCAGAGACTTAGGTTCTGCGGGGTTGGCAACTGCTTTTGCCCCCCTTAACAACTCCTCCTGCCTACGCACCTGTTCCACTACAAGCTTTCTTTTCTCCTTTAGACCTGCTTTATTCCACACTGGTTTGCCTGGGCCAAGCCCCAAGCCTCCCCGGCCAAATTGAACATTTCCTACTATTTCTGCATGCCTAAGAGCTGCCTCTGCCTCCTGCACTGCTGCCCCTGGGTTCCATTTCCTCCCCCCAGAAGGGTTCGGAACCACATTGCTAACTAACATGTCCTTACTCCCAGATAATAAAAGTTCTGTCCTAACCTTAGTGCATTTAAACTCCTCTGTTAGACTGGTTACTGCAGCTGAAGCATTCCTTTCCCATACAAAGCTACATTGCTTTAGCACCTGGGAGCACCCAACCATTTTCTAATATAAGAGCTAACTAGCCTTTCCATTCTCTCTGCTACAGATAATGGGACTTCATATACTGACATTGGCCACATTAACCTAGGATACAAGCCAAACTGCAAGCACCACAACCTCAGTTTTCCTGGGAGCCCTGATTTATCTATTCTCTCCAGCCCTTCTGCAACATCCTTTCTAAATTGCACAACCTGTTCAACATCATTCAGGTCCACATTGTACCACCGTCCTAGACTCTTGACTGATTTCTCCCTAATTGTTGGGATTTCCTCACCATCTATAGCAGGGGTGGGCAAACTTTTTCACTTGTGGGCCACAAAGGGTTCTAAAATTTGACTGGGGGGCCGGACCAGGAGCAGATGGATGGAGTGTTTTGGTAATCCACCTCATAAGAGAAAATAAAATATCATGAGATATGTAGAACACATGTGCTTTAATTTCAATTGAAAATAAACAAAAGCATTACAACTAAATATCTGTCTTTGAAGTCCCACAGAACTGAGCTATTTATTGAAATGACTCTTTTTATTATTTTAAAGCACTGAAAGTTGTGTTATCCTTAAGGATATTATCATCATCAGTCTCCTCCTGACTGTCTTCATTTAAAAAACGGTAGGAGATGCAGGTCTACTTGTCCTCTCCTTCTATTCAATCATCCCTAATGCCAAAACTCAACAACGAGCAGCGCGAGGACGGAACAGTGACAACGCGCCAGTATGTGGAGCGCGTTATATTTGATCGCGCTGCATTTGCGCACTTGGTTTTGAGAACGTACGTGCACCTGAGCACCACATATGTGCATCCCTTAACAGACAGAACAAATTAGTTTCAAATGCATTTTTTACATAACACAACGGAGAAACGTACTTTTAATTTCAGTGGGAACAGTGTTGTTGGTCTCCCTTTTTATCCAGCGCATCAAAGTCTGGAGTCAGTTTTCTTGCTGTATCATAGTCTTTAAACACCGCCTGATCGGTGTTCAGTCAAAAATATTTAGTTGTCCACTCCTTATTAAAAACTGGACATTCTTAGCTCCGCTCATCTTTACAGAAGGGCTGAGGGTCGAAGAGTAAAGCGCAAACGTGGAGTAATACGCTTCACCTCAACAAAGCTCAATTTATCTAGAGTGCGCCATCTATTGGGAAAAAGCCAGAATTGCAGGGAAAATAAAACATTTACAAGGTTTATTGATATAATTTGTTCAAGTTCGGCGGGCCGGATTAAATTTTGTAACGGGCCGCATATGGCCCTCAGGCCGTAGTTTGCCCATGCCTGATCTATAGCAAACTTCCTATCACTTACTTTCCCTCTGTATATTGAAATACTTCTTGACTTACTAGGCTTAATCTTCATACAAGCCCACTTGAGATTCTGATTGACTTTATCTAACAACCTCCTTGTACATGGCACTGTTGAAGTTAGCAGTGTCATATCATCCATATAAGCCCTAATTGGTGGAAGACGCATTCCATTCTGCCGTCTCTCCCCATCTACGACCCACTTGGAAGCCCTAATAATTACCTCCATAGCCATTGTGAAAGCTAGCGGGGAAACTGTACATCCTGCCATAATACCAACCTCTAATCTTTGCCAGCCTGTTGTGAGCTCTGCGATACTTGCACACACAGTCTGATGTCTTGGAAATATGCTTTCACCAAGTTAACAACTATCTCCGGCACTTTAGAGTAGTGAAAGGAACTCCAAATAAGGCTATGTGGTACTGACCCAAACGCATTAGCCAGATCTAAAAATACAACATTCAAGTCTCTTTTCTCTCTCTTAGCTGTCTGAATCTGATGCCAAATCATGCCAGTATGCTCTAAGCATCCCGCAAATCCTGGTATCCCTGCTTTTCGTATCATCGTATCTATCATACCATTCCTTTCTAAGTAATTAGCCAGCCTCTGTGCTACGATACTAAAGAAAATCATTCCCTCAACATTTAGGAGAGAAATCATCCGAAACTGGCTAAGGTCCGATGACTTCTTCTCCTTAGGGATGAAGACAACTCCTGCCCTGCACCATGCTCTTGGAATACTTTGTTCAATCTCTGATTTCGTTGCCTTAAGTTGCCCTCCTTTTTCTTGATTAAACAAGCCTTTCACAAAATTGAACGAGTTGCTGTGCTGAGACGTCGGTCATCCTCTAGCAGGTAGTTTTATACAGGCGGACTGGGCTGTGTGGTCTGAACATGTGCTGGATGTAGGATGAGCCTGAGCCATTGGCAGCATAGTAGGCGAGTACCAGAGTCAATAATTCGCAAAGTTATGCGCAAAAAACTGTGAAGAACTTACCATAAGAAATGAATGGGAAATTTCCTCAAATTTCAGCCTTTTTCAATTGTCCACTGCTTGCTCAAAATGAACCTCGGCACATTTTTTGATATCTCTTACGGTTTTCGAGCTATGACCGTCTGAAGACCATCAAGTTTCTCAAAAAATGCTCAGAATTTTTCCCCCTAGAGTGGATGACCTCATCAATTAGAGTGAAAGAGCCAGTGAGAAATTGCCTGAAATTATTTTCTAAAACTGCCATAAAATCCAAACAGTGAATAGGAGACACATAATTTTTGGATCTTTTTGTAGACAAACCTTTCTTCTCTCGTCAAAGTTCAATTTTAAAGGGTTAGCCCCCACCAAATTTAAATAAAGAGGGATCTTGCACCAGCTGCCCTGGTCTGCTGCTCCATTTAAACCCATACAATCTCCTGTTTTCTGAGTCGCAGCCTGCCGGAGTGTGTCTGTTTAAATCAACCCTCTAGTCATTTTTCTAAAGAATATCTGGACATAAAACACACGTACATCTGGCCCAGACTTGTCCGCATCTCACAGTGTAATCGTTTTTTTGATAGCAGCTACGGTTTTGTCACAATCACAAGTTGTTCGGAAGAAACCAACAGCAAAAAAGTAGCTGTTCAGGAACAGGTCAAAAGTGGGAGAGCTAGAGAGGTAATTATCAGCAGGTGGGGCAGAAGTTACACACGCACACACACATACACATTCAGACACACATATACCAGACACATCTCCATGTTGGAACTGGTTGGGCTGCTTGTTCAAAATACTTGGGACAATTTGATAAATGTGTAGTTCAAGCAGACACACACACAAAAACAGACGAAGACACACACATACGCAGTCACACACAAATACAGTTAAATACACACAAACAGCCTCATACATAGACAGACACAACGCTGTTAGCTCTATTAGCTCTGTTAGCATTAGCGCCATTAGCTCTGCTAGCTCTATTAGAAATGTTAGCACTGTTAGCTCTGTTAGCACCATCAGCTCTGTTAGCATTAGCGCCATTAGCTCTATTAGCGCTGTTAGCTCCATTAGCATTAGCTCTGTTAGCTCCTGTGCTGTTGAATGACAAATAAATGAAGCTTGTACTTTGTATCCGTCAGAAATGTTTTTATCTAACTAAATGTCTGTGGTTTGGAGTTTACTCACTCCTGCGCTCCTGTTTGAATGTTCAGGTATCAGCCTTTTTTACTGTTTCCTGTTCCTATAATCATATTGGAGCTTTGTTCATTTGCTTCTAATGTAAACACATTTCCTGCTGCTGCTTCATGTTTAAGTTTTCCACTGGCAAACCAGTGGGAGGCTTTCACGATGAAGCAGCTGTATAAAATGCAGTGTATTTTTTTATTAGTTCAGTAGATGCATTTTAGATTTTGGTGGGAGGAAGGAACAGCCACAGTGAGCTGTTTAGATGAAGCGCTGCCGAGGGAGAGAAACTGTACTCATGAACCTTTACTTCTTCATATATTCTTGTATTGCTTTTTTTATTGATAATGAAAACAATCTTCAGATTGTCAGATTTTCTTTGTTTTCTCAAATTTTTCTCTCTTTTTTTAGTGACTGGTGATCTTCAGGAAGTTTTAGATGAATATAAGATCAGTCTGAGGAGGAGATGTGAATGTGTAACTGAAGGAAGTGATGAACCAGGAAGTGGAACCCTCCTCAACAGGATCTACACTGAGCTCTACATCACAGAGGGACAGAGTGAAGAGGTTAATACCCAACATGAGGTGAGGCAGCTTGAGACAACTTCCAAGATGGAGACCCTCCATGAGACTCCAATCAAGTGCCAGGACATCTTTAAAGCCTTACCTGACCAGCGGAGACACATCAGAGTCGTTCTGACGAACGGCGTCGCTGGCGTTGGAAAAACCTTCTCAGTGCAGAAGTTCAGTCTGGACTGGGCAGAGGGCTTGGAAAACCAAGACGTCAGCCTGGTGGTTCTGCTTTCGTTCAGGGAGCTGAACTTGATCAAAGATGAGCAGTACAGTCTTCTGACGCTGCTCCATGTTTTCCATCCAACATTAAAGAAGGTGACAGCAGAGAAGCTCGCTGTCTGTAAGCTTTTGTTCATCTTTGACGGCCTGGATGAAAGCAGACTTTCACTGGATTTCCACAACAATGAGGTTTTGTCTGATGTCTCGCAGAAGTCATCAGTCAACGTGCTGTTGACAAACCTCATCAAGGGGAATCTGCTTCCCTCGGCTCTCGTCTGGATAACTTCCAGACCCGCGGCGGCCAATCAGATCCCTCCTACATGTGTTGACAGGGTAACAGAAGTACGAGGCTTCACTGATGCCCAGAAGGAGGAGTACTTCAAGAGGAGATTCAGTGATGAAGATCTGTCCAGCAGAATCATCTCACACATCAAGACGTCCAGGAGCCTCCACATCATGTGTCAAATCCCAGTCTTCTGCTGGATCACTGCTACAGTTCTGGTTCACATGTTGACTTTAGACCAGAGAGAAGAGCTGCCCAAGACCCTGACTGACATGTACTCCCACTTCCTGCTGGTTCAGACAAAGAGGAAGAAGCAGAAGTATGATGAGGGACATGAGACGAATCCACAGGAGCTGATGGAGGCTGACAGGGAAGTTCTTCTGAAGCTGGGGAGGCTGGCGTTCGAACATCTGGAGAAAGGAAACATCATGTTCTACCAAGAAGACCTGGAGCAGTGTGGTCTTGATGTCACTGAGGCCTCTGTGTACTCTGGAGTTTGTACAGAGATCTTCAAAAGAGAGTGTGTGATCTTCCAGAAAACAGTTTACTGCTTTGTTCATCTGAGCATTCAGGAGTTTCTGGCTGCAGTCTACATGTTCCACTGTTACACCAGCAGGAACACAGCGGTACTGGAGGGTTTCCTTAAAGACTGGAAACCCATCGACTCAAAGCCAAGTTGTTTTTTGAAGAACATTAAATATTTTCGAAACATTGTTAGCCACCACCCATCCCTGGATGTCTTTCTGAGGAGCAACATGGAGAAATCTCTTGAAAGTAAAAATGGCCACCTGGACCTGTTTGTTCGCTTCCTTCATGGCCTCTCTCTGAAGTCCAACCAGAGACTCTTAGGAGGCCTGCTGGGTCAAAGAAAAAACAAGTCAGAAATCATCCAGAGAGCCATCAACAACCTGAAGGAGATGAACAGTGATGATATCTCTCCTGACAGAAGCATCAACATCTTCCACTGTCTGATGGAGATGAACGACCGCTCAGTACATCAGGAGATCCAAGAGTTCCTGAAGTCAGACAACAGATCAAAGAAGAAACTCTCTGTGTTCCAGTGCTCAGCTCTGGCCTACATGCTGCAGCTGTCAGAGGAGGTTCTGGATGAGTTGGACCTGAAGAAGTACAACACATCAGAGGAGGGACGATGGAGACTGATTCCAGCTGTGAGGAAATGTAGAAAGGCTGTGTAAGTCCAGATGTGATTATCAACACTGTTCAGAAACGTAAAGCTGAAGCCATCAGTGTTAAAGATACACACTTTACACACATAACTTCACACTATAAGAGTTTAACCCTGATTCCAAAAAAGCCAGAACACTTTATAAAACGTAAATAAAACAGAATGCAGTGATCTGCAAATTATTTTTTATTTTTATTTTAATTAAATATAAAGACAAGATATTTAATGTTCAAACCAATGAACTTGTTTCTCACAACAGTCACTGTAGAGGTTAGATATGCAGAGAAAACAGCAGCACACGTTTCCACTGTGATTTTGACTGAATTAGCAGCCACAGTCTTTGTGTATGGAGCTCCTGATTAACTCAGACAGCAGCTCATGACACAGTCAGCTCCTGGGACGCCTCCAGGTTCATTCTGCCAGTGAAGGAGAGCTCAGCAGGTTCAGTTCAGTGGAGGATCTCCATCATCAACCAGCTCAGTTATAGTCTTTGTTCCAAAACATTCACTGCAGCCAGCTGAACTCCACTTGATACAACTATGACCCAGAAAATTATAACAATACAATCTTTAGTCATTATTACAACAAAAATGTTGATACGCTGTGTGAAACATGAACAGAATGCTGATCCTTTCTGACAGAAACTCACCTGAAAACAGCACAAAGTCAATATATTTACTGTCTGAGCTCATCAGTTCATTGATTTCTGTAAATATCTGCTGATTCTGAATCTGATGCAGCAACACGTTTCAATCCAGTTGTGACAGGAGCAACTAAAGACTGGGAAAGATGTGGAACGCTCCAAAAACACCTGTTTGGATCATTCCACAGGTAAACAGGTTGATTGGTAACAGGTGATAGTATCATGATTGAAAGGCTCAGTGGTTCACAGCGAGGATGGAGCGACAGGATTGGATAAAGAGATTAATACCTGGACTCAGGAACACTTCAGGAAACTGCTGTCAGGAATCAGTTTGATTGGAAATGATTGATTCTGGTTTTATTGATGTTTCTCACGGAGTTCAGACCTTTTGAATCGGGGTTGTCTGATATTAATCAAATAGGAGTCATTAAATTAATTTCATGGCAGATGAAAAGCAGATGGAGAGACACAAGATGTAACAAAGATTCACAAAATACACAGACACATGACTAAGGTAAATACATGTGACTGCAGTTAATAAAGTTCAACAAACACAAATCACAGCAGCCTGTTCATCAAAATATGACACATTTTTACATTAGAGACATTTTGTCTGAAGCTGAAATTTGTGCTTCAATATGTTGCTCAAGGAAAGTTTGACATGTGGACAAGAGGAGCTTCAAACCACAAACCTGGTGATCAATGGCTGAGCAGCTGAGGCTGACCAACCGACAGCATGTTCAGTTTATATTCTCTGTCATCACAGACTTTCAGGCTGTGGACTCTCAGAGACTCACTGTGAAGTCGTGGCCTCAGCTCTGAAGTCCAACCCCTCCCATCTGAGAGAGCTGGACCTGAGCTACACCAAGCTGCAGGATTCAGGAGTGAAGTTGCTGTCTGCTGGACTGGAGAGTCCAAACTGTAGACTGGAGACTCTGAGGTCAGTTCTTGTTTTTTTGTTCTTGTCCAGTGTTTATCGGCCAAATGTAAATCCATTCCAGGAGTTTTAAGTTTTCTTCAGTTCTCTTGTTTTCTTGGTTTGTCTGAGCACAAATCACAACAGCTCTTTTTCAAAGTTTAACAGTCTGAACAGTTTGACTCAGAGTTCAGTCTAGACTTAATTTGTGTTGGTTTTATGAATGACACACACACACACACACACACACACACACACTGTGTGAAGCACATTTCCTAACGCAGGTGTTTGAAGTATCGTGTCTGATCTGTCACCAGCGACAGGTGACACTTCAACATATCGTGATGCTTCCATTCAGAAAAAGTCGTCACTTTGTGTTCTGACTCAACCAGTAAACAGGAGCATAAATAATAAACTTTATTAATACAAGAAGCCAGCAGGACACATTTAAGATGACGAGAAGATCCGTCTCACTTTGCTCAGTGCACATTTGATCCAGTTATAGATAGATAGATAGATAGATAGATATACTTTATTTATCCCAAGCTGGGAAATTGCAGTGCAGCAGCAGCATTACACACAGTGAAATAAGTGAAAATAAGGCTATAAAGAACAAACTATACATAATAAAAATATAAAAATAGCGAGCAGTAAAAAGGTTATATACATAACAAAATAATAAAATAGCCAAATAGTAAACAGTAGTAAAAGTATTGCACAAAAGGAATATCAAATGCAAATGGCAGTGAAAATAAAGTGTACCGTGACTGTAAGAACAAACTATATATAATAAAATATCGAAATAGCAAGCAGTAAAAAATTATATACATAATAATAAAATATCAAAAGCAAACAGTCGTGGTAAGAAGTATTGTATTATTATTATTATCTTCAGCTGTTATTGTACAGTGTAATGACATGTGGCAGGAAAGATTTCCTGTATCTGTCCCTTCGACAGCGGAGCTGCAGCAGCCTGTGGGAGAAGGTGCTCCGCTGTCTGTCCACTGTGTGATGGAGAGGCTGCTGATCATTGTCCATGATGGATAGCAGTTTATTCAGCGTCCTCCTCTCCACCACAGTCTCAAACGACTCAAGTCTGAGTCCAAGAACAGAGCCAGCCTTCTTGATGATCTTATCAAGTCTGTTGGTGTCGCTGGCTCTGATGCTGCTGCCCCAACAAACAACAGCAAAGAAGATGGCGCTGGCAACAACAGACTGGTAGAAGATCTCCAACATTTTGCTGCACACGTTGAAGGATCTCAGTTTCCTCAGGAAGTAGAGTCTGCTCATCCCCTTCTTGTACACAGTCTCTGTGTTGGGTTTCCAGTCCAGTCTGTTGTCGATCACCACTCCGAGGTATTTGTAGTCCTCCACCTCCTCCACCACCTCCCCTTTGATCCGTAGTGGCTGTGAAGGCGTCTTCTTCCTCCTGAAGTCGATCACCATCTCTCTGGTCTTGCTGATGTTCAGCCTCAGGTGGTTCTGTTTGGACCACTCGACAAAGTTGTCTATCAGTGTCCTGTACTCCCCCTCCTCTCCCTCTCTTATACACCCGACAACAGCTGAGTCATCAGAGAACTTCTGCAGGTGACATGACTCAGAGTTGTATTTAAAGTCAGTGGTGTATAAGGTGAAGAGGAAGGGAGAAAGCACAGTCCCCTGTGGAGCTCCTGTATCACTGACCACCACATCAGACAGCCCGCTGCCCAGACGGACAAACTGTGGCCGGCCTGTCAAGTAGTCAGTAATCCAGGAGATCACTGCGTCGTTGACACCCATCCCCCGCAGCTTCTCACCCAATAGCAGAGGTTGAATGGTGTTGAAGGCACTGGAGAAATCAAAGAATGTGATTCTTACAGTGCCTCCTCCACCATCAAGATGCATGTGGGCTCGTTGCAGCAGGCAAATGACAGCGTCATCGACTCCTAAATGGGGCTGATAGTCAAACTGCAGGGGGTCCAGGAATGTCCTCATCTGTGGACTCAGCTGGGCTAGGACCAATCTCTCCAGGACTTTCATCACATGGGATGTGAGGGCAACTGGTCTGTAGTCAGCTGGGTCAGATGGCCTCGGCTTCTTGGGGACTGGAACCAGGCAGGACGTCTTCCACAGCCTCGGGACTTTCTCCTGACTCAGGCTCAGGTTGAACAGATGTTCCAGTACAGGAGACAGCTGGCTAGCACAGGTCTTCAGGATCCTAGGCGTGATGCCATCAGGGCCTGCTGCCTTTCGCTGGTTGAGTCTTTCCAGCTGCCTCTTTACCTGGCCTGAAGTCACCGTTGGGTGGTTAATGCTGGTGTCCTCAGTGGGGGAAGGGGAGGAGGAGGAGAAGGAGGGGGGACAGATGGAGGGGTGATGTGCAGGAGAATGCTGGAGGTTGGTGCGAGCCATTTGGGACAGTGTGGGTGTGTGGGAGGCAGGGGGCGTCTGAGAGGTGGCAGGAGGTGAGCTAAACCTGTTAAAAAACTGGTTGAACTGATTTGCTCGTTAGCTCGATAGTTCCGAGTTACAAAAAGCAGGGAAAGTAGAAGAAAAACACGGAGAAGGGTAGCAAACTTAAGTCCAGACATTGTCACAACTCTAACAAACAAGTTGTGATTGATCAGAAAAACAGAAAAAAGAACGAACGGACAAATAAACGAAACTTAAAAAACACAACGGGAGCTGCTGCTACAGGCTGCCACCTGGGACGGCGCCAAAAGCATGATGATGTCTGTAGAATCTGACATTATGATGATCCACAATAACACAATGACAAAGTCACTGGACTGATTTTAGGGCAAAGCTCATTGATTAGGACAGAGTCATGTTGAGCTGCACATTTACAACCTGAACACATCTGATTGGATTAGAAATGGATTTTTATCTTCATCATTTATTCTTTATTCAGGTTGAGTCGCTGCAGTTTGTCAGAGATCAGCTGTGCTTCTCTGGTCTCAGCTCTGAAGTCCAACCCCTCCCATCTGACAGAACTGGACCTGAGTAACAACAACCTGAAGGATTCAGGAGTGAAGCTGCTGTCTGCTGGACTGGAGAGTCCAAACTGTAGACTGAAGACTCTGAGGTCAGTTCACTGACTCTCTGTTACTATTGTCGATCTTAAACAATAATAATAAACTTTATTGATAAAAGACCTTTTGTACAAAACATGCAGCTCAAAGTGTTTTACATTGAAAACAGAATAAAAACAGGAAACAGAAAATGAATTGAAAGAACGCAGGTAAAGATAAAAGCTGAGTGTTGCAGAGAAAGCAAAACATGTGACAGATCAACTATGAAAAGAGACATTTAAAAACAGAATGAAAATATGTTTAATGAACAAGTGAAGCTCATTTCTGTTCAGACACAACTTCCATCAGTCACGTTTTAAATGAGCTTTTGTTGATATTTTCATGTTTGTTGAAGTAAATTTAGTCTTCAGTCACAAAGATTTGTGCTTCTTAAAGAAAGTGTAGAAAATGTTGACTGTTAATTGTTCAAGTCAATGAATGTTGATGATTTTTGGTAAATGTTCACATCTGGATCCAGAAGATCCTCTGAACTAATATTTGTTTCAATTGATCAAGTTGACTTGATGAAGTGGAAATATTTCTTTAGTTTCTGATGATTTGAATGTGTTTTCACAAATAATGACTGATGATTGATATTGATCCTTCAGAACACACACACACACAGGAACACACACATACTCACAGACACACACACACACACACTCTCCCTCTCTCACACACACGCACACACACACACACACACACACACATACACACACACACACACACAGCTGTTTAAAGGATCAATATGTGGACTTGAGTGAGATGAGCAGCATGTTATTGATCTGTGTTGACATGAACAGCTGTATGAATGTTGTGGTGACATTTGGATGATGTCTGTCGAATCTGACATTATGATGATCCACAATAACACAATGACAAAGTCACTGGACTGATTTTAGGGCAAAGCTCATTGATTAGGACAGAGTCATGTTGAGCTGCACATTTACAACCTGAACACATCTGATTGGATTAGAAATGGATTTTTATCTTCATCATTTGTTCTTTATTCAGGTTGAGGAACTGCAGGTTGTCAGAGATCAGCTGTGCTTCTCTGGCCTCAGCTCTGAAGTCCAACCCCTCCCATCTGACAGAACTGGACCTGAGTAACAACAACCTGCAGGATTCAGGAGTGAAGCTGCTGTCTGCTGGACTGGAGAGTCCAGACTGTAGACTGAAGACTCTGAGGTCAGTTCACTGACTCTCTGTTACTATTGTCGATCTTTAATAATAATCCAATCCAATCCAACTTTATTTATAAAGCACTTTAAAAATAACCAAGGTGGACTAAAGTGCTGTACAGAAAAAATAAATAAAAACAGAATTAAAGAAATAAAATACAGTAAAACAATAAAATAAATAACAATAAAACAATGAATAAAAAATGGAATAAAATAATAATTACATTCAACATCTCAAGGTGTCAAAAGCCAAGGAGAAAAGATGGGTTTTCAGATGGGATTTAAAAACAGTGAGGGGGCCTGTCTGATATGGAGAGGTAGATCGTTCCAGAGTTTAGGAGCTGCTACAGCAAAGGCACCACAGCTTGCGCCTGGTTTTTGGTACTCTCAGGAGGAGTTGATCAGCTGACCCGAGAGAGCGGGGGGGGGGGGGGGTGAATAAGGCTGCAGCAGCTCAGAGAGGTAGGGCGGGGCGAGGCCAATGAGGGATTTAAAAGTAAATAAAAGAATTTTAAAATGTATCCTAAAAGGTATTGGCAGCCAGTGTAGTGAGGCTAAAATGGGAGAAATGTGCTCACGTTTGCGTGTGCCAGTTAAAAGACGTGCAGCTGCGTTTTGCACCATCTGAAGACGGCCGATGGAGGACCCACTAACCCCCACATAAAGTGCGTTACAGTAATCCAGCCTAGTGGTCAAAAAGGCGTGGATTACTGTCTCAAAGTGCTGCCTGGAAAGAACTGATTTAAGTTTGGCCAGCTGCCTCAACTGGAAGAAGCTTGATTTAACGACAGAGCTAATCTGATGGTCAAGCTTGAGATCCATGTCCATTTTGAAACCAGGGTTTGTGACGGTGGGCTTAATATACTGGGATATGGAACCAAGATTTACAAATGGGGGCCCACTGGTGCCACCAAAAACCATCACCTCTGTCTTTTTTTCATTAAAATTTAAAAAGTTCATAGCCATCCAGGCCTTTATGTCATCGAGACATCTAAGTAGTCGTCCAACAGAATGTTCATCCCTCTTTTTGAGAGGGACATAAATCTGACTGTCATCTGCGTAACAGTGGAAAGAAATCCCATGCTTCCTAAGTATGGAGCCCAGTGGGAGCAAGTAGAGAGAGAAAAGAAGGGGACCTAAGACTGAGCCCTGTGGGACCCCACATGTGAGACGAGCAGAGGAGGACACAGAGTCACTAAGGCTGACACAGAAAGTTCGATCAGCTAGGTATGACCTGAACCACTCGAGTGCTGTGCCCCTGATACCCACCCACTGTTTTAAATGAGAGATTAAAAGTTCATGGTCCACGGTGTCAAATGCAGCAGTCAAATCTAAAAGCACAAGAATAACACAGTCACCAGAGTCAGTGGCTAAAAAGATATCATTAAAAACTCTGAGAAGAGCTGATTCAGTGCTGTGCAGGGTTTTAAAAACGGATTGGAAGACCTCAAGAATTTTGTGCTCTTCCAGAAATGCCATTAGTTGTCTGCAAACTATCTTCTCAAGGATTTTTGAGACAAAAGGCAATTTGGAAATAGGCCTATAATTTGCAAGAACAGCAGTGTCTAGTCCTGGTTTTTTAATCATAGGCTGCACTACTGCATGTTTTTTCAGGGACCACACCTGAGGACAAACTGCTATTGATGAGTGGCAGAACAGAGGACCCTATAGTGGGGAGAACCTCTTTTAATAGTCGGGGAGGGACCACATCATCCGGGGAACCTGAGGGCTTCAACTGACCAACAGTCTTCTGTAACGACGACAGAGTTACAGGCTCAAACCTGTCAAAGACAGCAGAGCAGGGCACACAGACTGAAGAGTCATATGCAGGGGGTGAGATTAAAGCCCTAGTGGAGGCAACCTTGTCAATGAAAAAGTGAAGAAAATGTTCACACACAGCAGGGGAGGACTCAATACAGACAGTTTGAGGGGCATTGAGAAGCGAGTCAATGGTCTTAAACAGGACACGAGGCTTATGACAGAAAGAATAATCTAGTCTAATGCAGTTTGTCCCTTTTCCATTTTCGCTCAGCACTACGGCACTGACAGCACACACACACACACACACACACACACACACACACACACACACACACACATACATACACACACACACACACAGCTGTTTAAAGGATCAATATGTGGACTTGAGTGAGATGAGCAGCATGTTATTGATCTGTGTTGACATGAACAGCTGTATGAATGTTGTGGTGACATTTGGATGATGTCTGTAGAATCTGACATTATGATGATCCACAATAACACAATGACAAAGTCACTGGACTGATTTTAGGGCAAAGCTCATTGATTAGGACAGAGTCATGTTGAGCTGCACATTTACAACCTGAACACATCTGATTGGATTAGAAATGGATTTTTATCTTCATCATTTATTCTTTATTCAGGTTGAGTGGCTGCAGTTTGTCAGAGATCAGCTGTGCTTCTCTGGCCTCAGCTCTGAAGTCCAACCCCTCCCATCTGACAGAACTGGACCTGAGCTACAACAAAGAGCTGCAGGATTCAGGAGTGAAGCTGCTGTCTGCTGGACTGGAGAGTCCAAACTGTAGACTGGAGACTCTGAGGTCAGTTCACTGACTCTCTGTTACTATTGTCGATCTTTAATAATAATAATAAACTTTATTGATAAAAGACCTTTTGTACAAAACATGCAGCTCAAAGTGTTTTACATTGAAAACAGAATAAAAACAGGAAACAGAAAATGAATTGAAAGAACGCAGGTAAAGATAAAAGCTGAGTGTTGCAGAGAAAGCAAAACATGTGACAGATCAACTATGAAAAGAGACATTTAAAAACAGAATGAAAATATGTTTAATGAACAACTGAAGCTCATTTCTGTTCAGACACAACTTCCATCAGTCACGTTTTAAATGAGCTTTTGTTGATATTTTCATGTTTGTTGAAGTAAATTTAGTCTTCAGTCACAAAGATTTGTGCTTCTTAAAGAAAGTGTAGAAAATGTTGACTGTTAGTTGTTCAAGTCAATGAATGTTGATGATTTTTGGTAAATGTTCACATCTGGATCCAGAAGATCCTCTGAACTAATATTTGTTTCAATTGATCAAGTTGACTTGATGAAGTGGAAATATTTCTTTAGTTTCTGATGATTTTAATGTGTTTTCACAAACAATGACTGATGATTGATATTGATCCTTCAGAACACACACACACACACACACACACACACACACACACAGCTGTTTAAAGGATCAGTATGTGGCCTTGAGTGAGATGAGCAGCATGTTATTGATCTGTGTTGACATGAACAGCTGTATGAATGTTGTGGTGACATTCAAGGGGTTCAAGGAGTCTTTATTGTCCCCGTGGGGCAAATTGCTCTACAGCCAGCAGTAACAAAAACAGGCAACAATCACAAAAACAACAACATATTGCACAGAGGAAATAATAGATGGGACAGTACATTAGTCAGTCACTTGTACTGAAGACCTATGGCAGCAGGGACAAAAGAGTACTTAAGTCTGTTGGTCCTGCATCTTGGCAGGATGAACCTGCGGCCTGACGGGAGCAGCACAAACTCACCAACCAAAGGGTGACACTCGTCAGTGAGAATGGAGCGGGCCTTATTCAGGGTCCTTAGCTTGTACATGTCAGCAAGATCATTGAGGTCAATGCCTGCAATTCTGCTGCACACTCTCACTATACCCTGCAGTCTGTTTTAGTTCTTGAGGGAAAGTAAGCCGTGCCAGCAAATCAAAGAAAATGTCAGAACAGACTCAATAAAACAAGAATAAAACATTCTCATAAAAGTGCAGTCAACATTAAAACTCCGCAATTTCCTGAGGAAATACATGCGTTGATGGGCCTTCTTGCAAACAGCATCGACATGGAGATCAAAAGACAGCCTGTCATCAATGTTAGTACCAAGATATTTATAATTATGGACCAGCTCAACGGTTTGATCCTCAATGACGAGAGGAGGAGTGGCTGACAGATGTTTGCGGAAGTCTGTCACCATTTCTTTGGTCTTTGACACATTAATACACATAAAAGATGAGGAACACCAGTCTGTGAATTCCTTCACTACAGGGCCATGGTCAGGGTCGTCACTGCTCAGTGAGGACATAATTACTGAGTCATCTGCGAATTTCAAGATGTGACGCCCCACATGTTGGCTACGGCACTCGTTCATGTTCAAAACAAACAGTAATGGTGAAAGGACGCAGCCCTGAGGTGATCCAGTGGAGGAGACGAGAGTGTCTGAAAAAACACCATTTACCCTCACACGTTGTGGTCTTTCTGTTAAAAAGTCCATTAGCCAGGCTATTAGACCAGGATCAATGCTGTGGAAGTCCCTCAGTCTCTCTGCTAAAATGTGTGGCTGTATGCAGTTAAAAGCTGATGAAAAGTCAATAAATAAAAGACGAGCAAAAGTCTTGGCTCCCTCAAGATGAGTCAAGACAAGATTTAAAAGGGTGGCTAATGCATCCTCAACACGTCTGCCTGACCTGTAAGCGAACTGCAGTGGGTCCAGGTTATCTTGAACAGAGGTCAGAAGTGCTTCCTTGACAATCTTCTCAAAAGATTTCATGACTAGGGAAGTTAATGCCACGGGTCTAAAATCATTTAGTGATTTGGGGGATGCAGATTTTGGAACTGGGACAATAATGGAGTCTTTCCAAAGTGAGGGGACCTTATGAAGCTGGAGGGACATTGAAAAAATAAAAGTAAATATGTCTGACAGCTGGTCAGCACAGTTCTTAAGAACACGCCCTCCAATGCCATCCGGGCCAGGGCTTTTCCTTTCCTTGACTCCCCGGAAAAGTTTACACACTTTGCCCCTGTCGACAACGATATTCTGAGAGGAGACAACATTTTTAAAAACCGACAGTTCCTCATTAAAATTACAGTTGTTAAAACGGTTGTAAAAATTGTTGAGTTCATTCGAAAGCACCAGATCAGGCTTCCTAGTAAGAGAGACATGGCTCTTCTTTGACATTTGGATGATGTCTGTAGAATCTGACATTATGATGATCCACAATAACACAATGACAAAGTCACTGGACTGATTTTAGGGCAAAGCTCATTGATTAGGACAGAGTCATGTTGAGCTGCACATTTACAACCTGAACACATCTGATTGGATTATCAATGGATTTTTATCTTCATCATTTATTCTTTATTCAGGTTGAGTGGCTGCAGTTTGTCAGAGATCAGCTGTGCTTCTCTGGCCTCAGCTCTGAAGTCCAACCCCTCCCATCTGACAGAACTGGACCTGAGCTACAACAACAAGGTGCAGGATTCAGGAGTGAAGCTGCTGTCTGCTGGACTGGAGAGTCCAGACTGTAGACTGAAGACTCTGAGGTCAGTTCACTGACTCTCTGTTACTATTGTCGATCTTTAATAATAATAATAAACTTTATTGATAAAAGACCTTTTGTACAAAACATGCAGCTCAAAGTGTTTTACATTGAAAACAGAATAAAAACAGGAAACAGAAAATGAATTGAAAGAACGCAGGTAAAGATAAAAGCTGAGTGTTGCAGAGAAAGCAAAACATGTGACAGATCAACTATGAAAAGAGACATTTAAAAACAGAATGAAAATATGTTTAATGAACAACTGAAGCTCATTTCTGTTCAGACACAACTTCCATCAGTCACGTTTTAAATGAGCTTTTGTTGATATTTTCATGTTTGTTGAAGTAAATTTAGTCTTCAGTCACAAAGATTTGTGCTTCTTAAAGAAAGTGTAGAAAATGTTGACTGTTAGTTGTTCAAGTCAATGAATGTTGATGATTTTTGGTAAATGTTCACATCTGGATCCAGAAGATCCTCTGAACTAATATTTGTTTCAATTGATCAAGTTGACTTGATGAAGTGGAAATATTTCTTTAGTTTCTGATGATTTTAATGTGTTTTCACAAAAAATGACTGATGATTGATATTGATCCTTCAGAACACACACACACACACACACACACACACACACTCTCACACACACACTCACACACACAGAGGAACAAATACACACACACACACACACACACACAGAGGAACACGCACACTCACTCACTCACTCACACACACAGGAACACATACACGCACGCACGCACACACACACACACACACACACACACACACACACACACACACACACACACACACACACACACACACACACACACAGCTGTTTAAAGGATCAATATGTGGACTTGAGTGAGATGAGCAGCATGTTATTGATCTGTGTTGACATGAACAGCTGTATGAATGTTGTGGTGACATTTGGATGATGTCTGTAGAATCTGACATTATGATGATCCACAATAACACAATGACAAAGTCACTGGACTGATTTTAGGGCAAAGCTCATTGATTAGGACAGAGTCATGTTGAGCTGCACATTTACAACCTGAACACATCTGATTGGATTAGAAATGGATTTTTATCTTCATCATTTATTCTTTATTCAGGTTGAGTGGCTGCAGTTTGTCAGAGATCAGCTGTGCTTCTCTGGCCTCAGCTCTGAAGTCCAACCCCTCCCATCTGACAAAACTGGACCTGAGAGGAAACGACCTGCAGGATTCAGGAGTGAAGCTGCTGTCTCATCTGGTGGAGAGTCCAGACTGTAGACTGAAGACTCTGAGGTCAGTAGAGGGTTGGAGTCAGTCCATGCTGGTCTCAGCAGGTTTGTTCTAAACACAGTTAGTATCAAAGCACAGATCCAGTATTTCCTGTAAACCTCCAACCTTCTCAGCAGCTGCTTTCCTCAGTGAAGCTGTGAGAGGAGAATGGTGACAGGCTTCAGGATTGGACAGATACACAGAGAGAGAGAACAGTCAGCCAATCAGAGGAGTCAGAATCTTGTTGTGATCATGTGTTTGAGTTGATGTGCAGATGACTGTTGTTGTTGTGTTCATGTCTACAGGAAATAAAGCTGGATTACAGCTGACAGCATTACAAGCTGTATAGAGACAGAGGTCCTCCTTCATCAAACTGTTGTACCATCAAATCTGATCTCAAACTGTTTGTTCTCTCATTTCAGCACTAAAGAATTGATCAGTTAATGTTTGTCACAGCTCTCAGATCAGTGTGACTGAAGCCTGCACATCTCTGGCTCTCATTTCAAAGAACCATCATTACATTTAGTAACCATGTGGCCGGTGTATGAAAACGTATGAGTGTCTGTAAGTGAGTGAACACCGGCTAAATACTGGCTAACAGTACTTTTTGACTTGGTTAACGTCGACCCATCAAACACAACGCTGTGTTGTTTGTGTAAAATGGGTGAAACATGGAATGAAATGTAGAACTTCTGCAGCAGAACCTCACAGTGGGTGTGATTAGCCTCGTTAAAAACTGCTGAATATTAACTTCATATTATTAGTAGAGTGGCTGAAGTATAGGGTGATAAACTGAGAGGAGTCGGGGGCAGCTAATATTTCATTGATACTTACTTCACTGTCAGGATTTTATTTCCACGGCACTTGACCAGCATCGAGCACAAAGGGCTTTCAAATAAAACACAATGATGGAATATTAAGAAAAATAAAAAATATAACGACAATATTAAAACTGAGCATTAAAACAAAGCAAGAACAGAAAACAGTGACGTTAAAACACGTCACGGTCATGTCTGTATACTCTTCATCAGATTTCCACAGAGAGGAACATGTTCATATATAGCTGATCCCTGTCTGTCAGACCAGCTGTACCAGTATATATATGCATCTGTCCATTTGTCCCAATATTTTTATAACAGACTCCATATTTACATGTTTGTCCTGTGATATTTCTAAAGTAGATGAAATATTCAGATGTGACTGAGACTCTGGTTGTTAGCAGCTTTGAACCTTAACAGCAGTAAATGCATCATTCCAGTGAACAGTGAATATCTGTGTCTCTGCAGTGATGATGCGTTCAGGGACTCTCAGCACTTTATTTCCACTGTGTACTTGAGTGAAATGTGCAGAGTAAACAGGCTTGATGGCCAAAGTGTCTGCAGGTGTGTGAGCTTCCAGCTCAGTGTGTTCACTCCAACACGTTAACATGAGAGCTGAGAGGAAGCTGGCTACGCTACACAGCCGCTCCACTTCTGGTCTGAACAGGACTGAAGTCCCTGCTGCTCTTTATACTGGATGTGCTGCATCACTGACTGCCAGCTGATGAAGGAGTCTCTGTAAACTCTGATTCATGACTTCTGTTGTCTGTCTTCTTCTCTCATCAGATGGAAGTGATCGTGATTGAGCGTGAGCGATCAGAAAGGTGATTGGCTGAGAGCCGATCGGCTGCGTCCTGATGATCCAGAGAGGTTGAAGCAGCAGCAGCAGCTTGTGGGTGGAGAGGCTCTGACTGGGCCATGTTACTGGGAGGTAGAGTGGAGAGGAGAGCTTCATCCAGCAGTGACTGACAGAGGAACCACAACAAGTGGAGATGAGTGTCAGTGCTGCAGTGTGAACTGCTCTGAGATCAGCTCCACTGTCAGACACAGTGTCCAGTCCAGCATCCTCCCTGTGTGTTGCTGTGGATGTGACAGAGTATCATCACCTCTGTCCTTCTACACAGTCTCTGCAGACACTCCTCCACTCCTTCTGCTCCTCACTCTCACACCTCCTCCACCTGGAACCTGGACTTTATATACTCAATAGTATAAATGTACATATATGTATTTGACAAAGATGGCGCCTTTGTGTATGGCGAGCCGTCCACCTCTGCTCTGTGTTTTGTTGCTCCTGCTCTTAATTTCACTTTTTGTAAATAATGTGTCACCGTTGCTGCTGTATGATCGATAAAGTCTACGTTCTACGACTGTAGTGGACAGTCAAAGATGCTCCCACCGTTCCTGGCGTCTGTGCCCCACTACCTGCGGCGTCTGCCTGTTCCTCCGCCCCGCAAACGTCGTCACAGAAAGCGGGGGAAACGAAGCGGAGTCCTTGTTCGACTGAGAGTCTGCCTGGCACAGTCCTCGGAGTACGATCATCGTCACCTGCTGCGGTTACCCCGGGAATTTGACGGCTTCATTGTGCGGTGCTCCTCGGAGGTCAGCTGGCTCCGATCAGCTGTTCCAGATGCCGGCTACACACATCCCAGCCGCCCGTGGCGGGTCAGCATCTACAGACCAGGCTCCGTGCAGCAAAATCTCTGTCCTGTTGCTCGTGGTTCCAAGCGAACCGACCACACACCAGTGCGCGTCCCCCTCATTAATACGAGGTCTTTGACAAATGAAACTTTTATCCTGAACGATTGCTTCTCAACACACGTGCTGGATTTCCTCTTATTGACGGAAACGTGGATTAACGTGGTTCACTGAGCCCCCCCTCTCCCCCCTCACTGTTCTTTCCTCAGTACACGTACGTCCTCGTTCGACATTATCTCGACTAATGGACACTGCCCCCGTGTGTTGTTCAGTACCATTAATTCCGTTGTGAGCCCCCACTCTCGTCCTCTGTCTGACGCCACTGTTTCTACATGTGAGGACTTCTTGCGCTTTTTCGTTGACAAAGTGATGTCTGTGAGAGCGCTGAGCAGCAGCAGCATCAGACCAGACCAGACCAGTCTGCTACAACCCCACACTCCTCAGCGTTTGACCACTTTGAGCCCATCTCCCTCTCATCCCTTGCTGATGTAGTGAAACACATGAAAACAACAAATTGCCCTTTGGATGTTTTCCCAACAAAATTGCTTAAAGAGGTGTTCTCTACTGTTGGGCCTGTCCTCTTGGTTTTAATGAACACTTGCCTTAGCTCAGGATGTGTTCCGGCTTCTTTTAAACATGCTGTTGTGAGACCACTTCTTAAAAAAACACATCTTGATGCTAATGTTTTATCTCATTTTAGACCTGTTTCTAACTTGCCTTTTATCTCAAAAGTCCTTGAGAAAATAGTTTTTGTCCAGTTACAGGCATTTTTAGAAAATTATTTTATCCTGGAAAAATTCCAGTCTGGGTTCAGATCACGGCATAACACAGAGTCTGCGCTGCTTAAAGTACACAATGACATAGCTGTGTCTGTTGATGCCAAACGTCCTGTTGTCCTTGTGCTGCTTGACTTAACGGCAGCATTTGATACAGTGGACCATTCCATTCTCTTGTCCCGCTTAAATAATTATGTTGGTATCCGTGGTACTGCACTCAAGCGGTTTGATTCTTACCTAAACAACAGGACTTTTTCTGTCATGATTGGTGACCTGTCCTCCTCTGTTGCCTCTTTGTTTTGTGGAGTTCCCCAGGGCTCTATTTTGGGACCTTTGCTTTTTTCACTTTATATGTTGCCGCAGGGCGTCAATTATAGCGAGACATAATTTAGCATTTAACTGCTACGCTGATGACCTCCAGCTGTATTTACCAGTGTTCCCAACCAAAAGTGTTGCTCTTCAGTCCCTCACAGACTGCATGACAGTGACATAGATTTAAAAAAATGTACTTTTTGTTTTTAAAGCCCTCAGCGGCCTAGCTCCTATTTATTTGACAGAGCTTCTCTCTGTCCGAAACCCAAACAGGGTGCTAAGGTCCACAAATCTAGGTGGATCAAGCCTTTTCTGTCGCTTGGCCCAGACTCTGGAACAAACTGCCCCCTGACATGCGCACCATCACAGACTTTGGCCTCTTCAAAACTCGGCTCAAAACACATCTTTTCAGACTGGCTTTTAATACACAGTAATGTGGTGACATTTTATTTTATCATCTTATTTTATTAGATTTTATCTGTTTGTTATTTCCCTGACATGTGTTCTGTTGTTGTTTTCTTTTAATCTGTTTTTATTTCTAATTTTACTGTTTGTTTTTAACTAGAAAGCACTTTGGTCACCTTGAGTGTTGTAAAGTGCTGTATAAATACATTTTGATTGATTGATTGATTGATTGATATATAGCCAGCTTGTATTTTGTATTTTCTCTGTCTGTTGCTATTTTCTCCAACTGCCATTACCTGCTGCTGTAATACCCAAATGTCCCCAGCTGGGGATTAATAAAGTCATCTATCTTATCTTAAGATGGAGTTTACACGCTAATAATGTTTTCAGGATTGCATCAGCTAAAATAGTTCCAACATCAGTATAAGTTACAACTTAAATCTTTCACCTAGTCCTCAGTAGATGTAAATATGTTCTGGTTGGCATGGCGAATAGTTTCCAGAGGATAAGAAAGAGCAAATTTTACCAGCTGTTTCAGGCTGGCAACGCGTTCTCTGTGATAGATTCCACCCCTTTGAGAGATTTCATGATGACTTTGATTTATGAAGGCGCTTTTGTTTTCCACGAGCAGAGATGTCTGCTGGTAAGAGACTCGCAACATGACACAGACAGAAACAGGCTGTCAGTCCCTCCCTTTAAGTGTGTCTGACACTCAGATATTTTCTCCCATTTCAAAACAGGGTTGGTGAGTCACTTGTCAGCACTTCAACTGTAATGTTTCCAACTCAACAAAACATCATCCGTCACCCCTAAGCCCTACCCCTAACTTCCGTGTTCTGTCCGCAAAGCGTCCGACGGATCTGATCGCTGCCATTGTAACAATCCATACAGCTCCATCAGGCGCGTTCAGTCTACGTTTCAGAATCAGGTCTCCGTTCTGCTCAGCACAGAATATGCTCCCATATGCTGTCAGTCTGCAGAGAGCAGAACGAGCCAGACAGGATGTCAGACACAGGAACGGAGGTTTTCAAAATAAAACACCCTGTGCAGACTCCTGTCTATAATAAAGAAAAATTTAAAACAGACAACAAAAGAAACCATTAAACTCCGAAGCCGCGCCAAAGTTTTGAAGCCACGTTGAGGACAGACCAAGAGCACGTTGCAGCTGTGCCCGGTGGAGTCCCCGGGTGAGTCACAAACTGAGACCTGGGAGTGACCAGCAGGGCTTCATTTATGCAGCATCATGTTCGAGAGGGCACGTGCCAGGTCAGCAGATCAGAAATGTGTTTAGAAGCAAGACCATTTAACGCCTAAGAGGTGTGCAATACAATTTTAATATCAAAATCTAACTGGACGTATCTTTTTTTCCCAGCAGAGCAGTCTCTTGTCACATGCCACAGGAAGTGGATCAGTGTCAGGAACAGGTGAGTGGCCCACTCCACTTCACTCAGAAGCCTCTGGGGCTCTGAGGAGGGGGTCTCAGGTGGCGGCACCCCTACAACTGTATAAACTATGACCTTGGTGAGTAACACTGTCTTTGTGCGCCCTTGTCCAGTTCTGACATCGTACCTGTGGCTCTGTTTCACCCTCTCATCAACCTGTCTTACATGCTGGATATCTGGCTGAGCTTGACTTCCACCTGTGGCCTGCAGTGGGGTCACTCTGCAGGTCACAAGGACTAAGAAAGGGGTCAGACAGGTGTGAAGAGGTAAGTCCATTTAAAAAATACTTGTCTAGTGATCAGAACCATCTTAAAGTCTAATCTGATATGAATAGGGAGGCGATAAAGTGAAGCCAAGAAAAAGTGTGTCAAGAGTTGCTGTTACTTGATCAAACTGGCGTCAGCGCGAGCAGGCCCATGACCAGCATCTCAGTTTTATCATAATTTAGAAATTCTGTGGCATCCAGTTTTCCCCCCATAGACGAGCAGGTCTCGAAATAAGTCATTTGAGAATGATCGTCTGCCTTTACAGGCACGTACAGCTGAGCATCATCAGCGTAGCAGTGAATTTATTTCTGAACTGTGTATAATTTGGCCAAGAGGTGAAATATAATGAGAGAAGAAGATAAACAGAAGACCAATTAGACAGGAACATTTATAATGTACACACTATATATATATATTTATACTTTTGGTATCATTTAACAGCATTTGAACATATTTCTTTTGTTAACACGTTCAGGTTTGTACTCAATATTTAATTCTTTTTAAAATAAACATGTTAGGTTTACTGTTCATCTCATTCATGTCATATGTACAAAATATTCATACAGGCATCCCAACAGCCACTGGCCCCGCCCACAACAGGTGACATGCTCACAGGTGTCCAAGTGATGACTTTTCTCACTTTTTTTTTTGTTTCTAAGTGACCAAAGCAATCTGGTTAGGCGTCTACATTTTTACATTTTCCAGGTGTCTCATCACCTGTGCAGGTACATCTCTGACTGGACTACACAAGAAAACCAGAATGACTCGGAGCAGGTCAGTCATGACAAACCACTGACCACGATTTTTAACTGAATCGAGTTATTTGAGAATAAAGTCAGAATCTTTAGATAACAAAGTTGCACTATTTCATGAGCGTATTGACACTGCAGTTGCAATATTTGAGAATTAAGTTAAAGTAAATATTTTCAAAATATTTTTGGGAATACAGTCACAATAATTTGTCATTTTAATTCTTTGTAATTAACAGGTGAGAATGATGTTGATGACCTGATGTTATAGATTTCACCAGTAAACAACTCACTCTTAGACTGAAGGTTTTTAACTAGTTTAAAATTATTACTACGTACTTTTCAGGAATGTTCCCAGGCTTCCTCATCAGAAATAATTAACAAGTTGTTGGAATTGTCTTGTTTTTCTTCCACATTCAAAATGAGATTTTGCTGAAAAAATAAAATAAATAAAAAATGCTGACCCTTACAAGCGGATATAAATGCTGACACCAATTAAAGCACAGTGGATAGAGCTGGTCAGTATCACAGATTTCAGTATCAGTGCAAATGTTGGATTAAGGGATCCTTTTCAAAATGTTAATTTTAGTTATTATTGGCTGATACTTTTTTTTAGACTTTATCATTTATTGTACGTTTTTAGTTTTTCTCGTGTGCCTCAAGTCAAAGAGACGAACCTGCAGACAGCAGATAAACCAGACACCTGGATCAGGTGTCTACATGCCACAGTACAGAGGTGTCTGCAGCCAGGACGTGATGTTTAATTGTACAAAGATAAAAGTGTCCATTTGAACCACAACGATCTGTTTCTGGTGTTGGTTCGTCACCCCCTCAGGTTGTCTCCTGAACTTCCTGCGTGTCCAAACTGATGGAGACCCAGTCCAAGTGTGTTTTGGTCCCGGTGGTTCACACAGTGGAGGGTTTCATCAGAGCCTGATCCCCAAACAGCTGCTTGAAGTGAACCACGTGCTCCTCACAGTGCTCTCCTGGTGTGACACACACACACACACACACACACACACACACACACACACACACACACACACACACACAGACACAGACACAGACACACTAAATTAGTTTCAAACAGCTTGATGTGCCCCTGAGGCTTTATGACAGACCCTCTCTGCTGTAGTTATGTCTTGTTTTGCTCTCCAGCAAATGAATTTCAAGCACCTTGTGTGTCTAACACAGGATTTCTGTCAGTTATCAATATAATCATCATCATCATTATTTCAGTTGCTGATATTTTTATTTTATTTTATTCTTGTTTTTACTGTAAAAGCTGAGTCATAAGTGTCTCATGAGTGTAGTGTTAAAAAACACTTCCTCTTTTTTAAAGAATGGGCTTTCATAAAATACAACTAGAGAAATCTCAGGCTGTGACTGATACAGATGAGATGCCAACTTGTTGATCATCATATCACAAAATAAACTATAACATTGATAACTGATCATTTGGACTTGACGGACCAATGACGGAGACCAATTTCTTCTTTTATGAGAAGGAACGAATGAAAGTCTGTTGCCTCATTACTCTTGCTGCATTCGTGACTGAACCTCTACCCAGCTGAGCAGGGACACATGTGTAAGACACCAGTGTCTGTTTAACTTCTCGTCTGCGTGTTTCCTCTCACCGGGGTTGAAGCCGGGGCTTCCTCGCAGCCGTTGGTTTCTCTGCTGGAACGACCTGAACACGGTGTAGAACAGCATCTGGTCTCCGGTCTGCTGCGCTGCGTCCAGAAACTTCCTGGCCGACACGTTGTCATGGCCGCCTGCTCCCGGGGAAAACAGTTGACGTTAAAGTTCAGATTTTTTTTCATGTTTGTCTCAAAGCAGTGTTCACGTCCTTAAAGTATGTCCATAGAGTTCCTGATTGCTGTGCAGGAACCATGCTGCAAGCCAAAATCTACACCCTTTGTTCCACGAAGCTTCAGCAGCCTCAGACAAGCTGAGCAGGTTTCTCTGCCTCTCAGTCCTGTCTGTCACAGCGCAGGCGCGTTGTAAAGGCTTTGTTTAAATCATCGGACGCAGCTAAAAGACGTCTGCTTTAATTAGTTTCGTGCTGAGAAACGTTCAGATTGTATCCCGGCAGATAAATTTAACATCGACGTACCGACACTGCGGATGAATCTGAGCGCGCCCAGAACCTGCTGCTTCGACAGCAGAACCTCAACGATCTCATCGTTGGCCGTGGAGAGACGCTACAAAACACACAAAGTAAACGTAAATGATTGCATTTTAATAATGTGTGTGATGATTTAAAGCCTGTGTGTGTTTGATACCTTCAACATGTCCAGAGACAGCTGGTGTGCGGGAGGATACGTGCTCTCCAGGGACAGAAGTAAACAGGCCTGAACACAAACAAGCAGTTTAACGAGGAAATGAACACAAAGTTTGGACTAAACAGCTGATTTCAACGAGCGCAATCATCTATTTGTGTATGACAGTATGTCCACTAGTGGAGGAGTAAGCACTGAACACATCACCACTAACACAGTGTTCACAAGAACCTGAGACCTTATTTCTGTGTAGCTTTATTGAGTTAATATCTGGCTCTTTAACAGGCACAGAACTAGTTCAAATCTCAGAATTCAGTTAAACTGGTTTAGGACCGGTTTCAGATCAGTTCAGGTCTGAACTCACCAGTGGTTTGGAGTCGCTGAGGACGTGATACTGCAGGAACTGGTGCAGCATGTAGAAGAGGTTGTGCTGCACCAACGTCTTAATCACTAGCTCATACAGGTAATGCTGAAAGACACAAACACAGTGAGAATCTGAACGTGTGAAACTGTGAAGCGATCACGAGATCGCTCTGCTGGGCTTTACCTGGACGGTGATCTGGAACTGGTTCAGAGAGCGGATGTACTCCATCAGCACCGCAATGATGAACTTATGGGAGACGCCCTGCAGAACACAGACCCACACAGACTCAGGATCTCATTTCATCCTCAGTCTCTTATGGATTATTCTGGTTTGTTAAATACAGATTCTCAAAGGAAAATAAACCGTCACCTGGATTTAATCTTCCCAGATGTCATTATTTTAAATGACTGTTGTTTTTTTTTTGTCTGATAATTAAATTATTTGCATTTGTAACAAAACCTTTAATGAACTTTTTAACTTAATCAAGCCTTTTTTGGAGTTTTTGTGCTCTAAGAGAAGAAAAACACTTTGAATATTTGTCACTCAAATTTTATTCAAATTAGTTTGAAAATATCCGGATCGAACTAAACTGTCATCAGAAACATCAGCTGACGTCCACACATGGATCTGATGATCACAAACAGGTCTTCAATATAAGTCCAGTTTGTGTTTGTGTGTGTGTTCATGTACCTTCCTCTCTGTGAACGATGACAGGACGTGTGTGTACATGTCTGATTGGTCGACGACCGCCTGGGTTCTGACCGGGCGCTTCTGGGCCGCGCTGCCTCGGCTCGGACCGGACTCCATCGCCTGCGAACGCCAACGTTTCAAATACACAAGCACAAACGCACGTGCAGGGGAGAGTGTGCTGCGTCCAGGTGTTCGCAGATGACATCACTCACCACAGTGTAGGTCTGCTCCGCCTCCAGGTATTCTTTATACACCTGGTTGAGTTTGTCGAAGACGGTCGCCACGACAGGAAGACTCCCCTTCTCTCCGCCCTCCAGAACTGAGAACGAGACGTTTAGCTTGATTTCACTGTGATTTCAGTGACGTTGCACCAAAGTTTGTTTTTACTTCTTCATTGTTGCTAAAACTCCTCAGTTGTTCACTCGGTGTTGCTTTAGGCTGTTTTCAGGTCAGATTTGCTTAACTTTTCTAACCCCAAATTTTGTTGGAACCACTCATCTGTCAGCCTCCAACAGATCACCTGATGCAGAGCCTCTGAACTTTAGGTTCGTTCTCCTCATCTGATTGAATTTTTAGGCTCCTTGTGCCTCAAAAATGAAATCAGCTGACTGCTAATTGAATGTTTGTCTTGGTGGTTTGATCGTTAAACTTGAGTTTCTTGACATCATTTCTTTGGAAGAGTCAAACAGAACGTCACAGACAGACACAGACACGATGCGTCTGCAGCGCCTTGATCAAAACATGCAGACAGACAGACAGACTCTGTGAGCAGACAGACGGACAGACAGACACAGTGCAGACAGACAGACAGACAGAAAGACACAGACAGACAGACAGACGTACTCTGTGAGCAGACAGACAGACAGACACAGTGCAGACAGACAGGCAGACAGACGTACTCTGTGAGCAGACAGACAGACACAGTGCAGACAGACAGACAGACAGACAGACAGACGTACTCTGTGAGCAGACAGACAGACACAGTGCAGACAGACAGACAGACAGACAGGCAGACAGACAGACAGACAGACGTACTCTGTGAGCAGACAGACAGACAGACAGACTCTGTGAGCAGACAGACAGACACAGTGCAGACAGACAGGCAGACAGACGTACTCTGTGAGCAGACAGACAGACACAGTGCAGACAGACAGGCAGACAGACAGACAGACAGACGTACTCTGTGAGCAGACAGACAGACACAGTGCAGACAGACAGACAGACAGACAGGCAGACAGGCAGACAGGCAGACAGACAGACAGACAGACGTACTCTGTGAGCAGACAGACAGACAGACACAGTGCAGACAGACAGACAGACTCTGTGAGCAGACAGACAGACACAGTGCAGACAGACAGACAGACAGACAGGCAGACAGGCAGACAGACAGACAGACAGACGTACTCTGTGAGCAGACAGACAGACAGACACAGTGCAGACAGACAGACAGACAGGCAGACAGACAGACAGACAGACGTACTCTGTGAGCAGACAGACAGGCAGACAGACAGACAGACAGACAGACTCTGTGAGCAGACAGACAGACACAGTGCAGACAGACAGACAGACAGACGTACTCTGTGAGCAGACAGACAGACAGACAGGCTGACAGACACAGTGCAGGCAGACAGACAGACAGACAGACAGACACAGTGCAGACAGACAGACAGACAGACAGACAGACGTACTCTGTGAGCAGACAGACAGAATAACCATCTTGCAGTCTCTCCTTCGTAACAGGAAGTCCATCAGTTTGCCTTTGTCCTGCAGCAGGTTGACAGTTGGAGGCAACTTCACCTGCAAATACCACAGGTAACCTGACACACAGGTGGACAAACACACACAGACACATTTTAAGTTACTCGTTACTGCCATCATGGAGGAAGGTGGAGGAAGCAACATCTGCTGCTTCATCATCATCATTCTGTTCTTTTAAACAAGATAAATCTGTTTGTCCTGTTTTCTTTAAGAGCAACTGAAAATCGTAAAAAGATCGTAAACTACAGATGACGAGTCATCAGATGGACAAACAGGCTGCTGCTAGCAGTGTGTGTGTGTGTGTTTTCTCCACACCTTCACTGGCACTGATGATGATGTCGGGTTGGAAGACGCTCCAGGAGGAAGAGTCTGCAGTGATGGTTAAAGGTCAGTGTGAGAAATGTTGGAGGTGACGCAGTAAAACACCATCAAACCTGTATGAGAGGTCGAAGGATACAGAGCTGACATGGAACTGGAGGCTGAGAGGGAACAACTGCAGGACCTGCAGACACACACCAAACAATCAACACTGAGTAAAGACGAAACACCGGAAATAACCTGAGAGAGTGTGTGTGTGTGTGTGTGTGTGTGTGTGTGTGCGCGCACCTGACAGTGGTATCCTGTAGGGGTGTATGGACCTGGCAGGTAGGACGGGTTGGTGTGTGTTCACAGCACAGTCTGGTTCCTTCAGCTTGATGTCAAAGATCAGAGACGTCTGACACACACACACACACACACAGAAGCGCACGCACACACACACACACAGTATAAAAACACCACTGGTGGAAAAGTATTCAGATCGCTAACTTTAGTAAAGCTCAATTAATGTTGATGTATTATAAATACATCTGCACGTTATATCATAGGATCATCATCACTGATGAATCAACATGTGAGCAGACTTTTACTGTTGATGTTGGTTAAAGTGGAGCAAATCTCAACAACTATATACTTTCAGAAGTGGTGGACAAAGTCCTCACATGTTTTACTTCAGTAAAAGTACCACAATGTAAAAATACTGTTACAAGTACAAATCTTACTTTCAAGTTCTGACTTAGGTTAAAGTACACAAGTATTATCAGCAAAATGTACCTAAAGTATCAAGTACTCATTCGGCCGGTCCCTTTCAGAGTAGTCGACTATGGTATATGATATTATTTGAATATTACTAGCATTACTTTATATACTGACTAACTATTATTTAACTGATGATGTGATTTCTTTGTAAAATCTCAATCTGAAGAGATAAATGTAATTAAGTAGACGCACAATTTAACACAAACGGAAAAACTCAAGTACATCAAAACTGCGTTTGAGTAAATGTACTTAGTTACTTTCCAGCACAGAAACACTGAAGAGCACGTGCATGAATAACAGAGATGATCAGACCTGGGAGCTCTGGTGATGAACCACCACCAGGTTGTCCACGATGTTCAGAGCAAACTTCCCCGTCGTGTTCAGCTTCAACACGTGAGTCTTCTTACAGGCAGCCTCCCTGAACACACACACGCACACACACACGTGCACGTGCACACACACACACACACAGTGTACTTTGTAATGCTAAAATAAGCTCAAACCTTCTGATGATTTGGTCATTTGAATGTAAACGTTTGACGTCATTCAGGAAGTTAACGGTTCCTGCAGGGTCATGACTGTGTGTGTGTGTGTGTCTGTGTGTCTGTGTGTGTGTGTGTGTGTCTGTGTGTGCGTACCTTGGTAAGTGATACAGCACCACTTCTGCACTGGGACTGTTGGCCGTTCTTGAGTGATGCTTCAGATACATCACAAACAGCTGACCATAACTGCAGAGACAGGACGTCAATAATCATTACACACACTAGCTAAATGGTAGCATCGGAACTGTATTGTCTTCTTCTGCACATAATAATGAGACCTCAGGCAGTTAGTGAACACTGGTGGCCACAGAGCGAGCGATTAAACCATTTTTACACCTGAATTAGTTCGTACATGCAGGTTTTTTTGAAACGCAGGTAAACCTGCTGAAACAGGCGATGGACTCAGCAGACGACTTGACCGTGTTTAACATTCGACATCACGAACGCGCCACAAAACAGGGCACAGCAGAAAGCAGCGTGGAGTGACGATGTTACTACGGTTACTCTTTAATGTCTTTTATGAGATGACGACGACGATGAAGCGCGAGCGAACGAGCAACGTCCGGAGCGTCAGTGCCGATCGGAGCTGGAGCTGATAGACACAGCCAGCGTTTGGACCCTCCTCCTCGACAGCCTCCAGTGATCAGCGCCTCGCTACAGCTCCTGCTCTAGATGTGAACAACTTACATGGTTGCCATGGCGATGTCTCTCTCCGACAGACTAAGTTTGGCAGGTTTGGGGACGACCGGCAGCTCGATCTCAAACTTGGACATCTTGGACATGGTCCCATTCTGGAAAGAACAAAATAAAATACATTAAGCTGATTTATTAGCAAAATAAAAACGATAATAAAAAAGCTGATATTAAACTAGAACTACAGCCTTGTGGTTGTTTTCCTCCACCAACCAGTCGGGCTGCAGTTTACATCCATGTCTGTCCAGACTCATAATATCTGTAGTGCAGACTTTTTTTTCATTAAAGGTATTTGTTGGTGTTACTTCTCACTATATCAATAAGTATGATTGTCCAGAGAGAAACATGCTGTCTTCACTTGGGCACCGTTTGTCCAGAAGACTGATAGAGAGCTTCATCACATGGTGCAACAGCAATCACCTGAAGATCAATATCAGCACAACCAATCAGCTCGTCCTGGACTACAATGCTTCAACCCGCCAGCACAGAAGATCTACACCAGGGGTCGGGAACCTTTTTGGCTGAGAGAGCCATTTCTGTCCATTCCTGCTGAAAAGTACGATACTCGTCGTCTTTTTTTCTTTTAGCCATCTTCTCAGAAGCGTGTCAAAAATTAGTTATCTGACAGCAGGATTAACGACAAACTGTAGTGCGCCCATCGACCGCTATTTTCGACAGCAAAATACGGCAGCCTCACTTAAACAGTGCCTGTCACTACCCGATCTGCGTTGCCTTTGTGATTGATGGATAGATAGATAAATAGATAGACACAACGACATGTATGTTTGCCACTTTCCCACTGAAATGACTGCGAACCGGCTTTCTAGTCGCTGGCTCGCGCGTGCGCAAAGGATTTGTCTGCGAGCCAGATGCGGCCATCAAAAGAGCCACATCTGGCTCGCGAGCCATTGGTTACCGACCCCTGATCTACACAATCGGCACAGTTTCAAATAGTGAAACCAATTCAACATCTGACCAGATGTGACATATGGTCACAATCTGCACTTAATAAACAAACGCATGAATAAAATGTGTGTTCAGATGATCGGTGTCTGCTCACCCTGAAGGCGAAGGGCTGCAGGACGTTTCCCTGCACGGTGGTGGACAGCAGGATGACGGCCGTCTCGGGACAGTACTGGTACCAGTTCACATTGATGCTCTGACTCTTCAGCAGCTTCAGGCTGCGCTTGTCCGGAAACACCTGAGGAGACGCATCAAACCACACTATGATACACCTGAGTGCAGCTATGATACGATTGACCTACGATTGATATCTTAATCAATGGTCTCGAACAGCTGGTTGGTCTTTGTGACTGTGTGTTAAACTGGTTTCAATCAAACATCAAAGGGAGAAAGTTTGACGTCAGTCTTGGAGATCGTGTGTCTGAGAGCCGCAGAGAGCTGATTGGTCCATCACTGTTCTCACTATGCTGCCACTGGGTGGCGTCAGAGAGAACAATGAGTGTTTCTATGCAGATGACACACAGACTTCATTACTGTCGTTTAAATCAATGGACGAGAAACAATTTCTTGAAGTTAAATGAGCACAAAACAGAAAGAGAAACGCTGTTTAATAATCTGGGAAATGAACTCCCTGGATTAAATCTGAGGTTACAAGTCTCTGTGCTCTCCTAGATTTAGATCTAAGCTTCAAGTCCCACATCAACAAGACTTCAAAACTTCATTTTTCCACCTTAGAAACAGCTAAAACATGACAAATTATAAATCAAAAAGATGCTGAAAAACTGATTGAATGATGTGGATTTGGCAGCTATGTGGTTTATCAGTTTATCCGTATCAAAACTCAGGTATCGCATCGGTACAAATACTGAAAAATGAAACCAGCCCCCTAAGCTTGAGGGTCTAAGCTTGAGGGTCTAAGCTTGAGGGTCTAAGCTACACCTTTAAACTAAAAGTCCTCTAAAAATCTGTATTTCAGAACACAAAACAGCCATAGGAACAGGAAACACAGACTATACAATGACCAAACATTACATAGAGAACAATCATGGCACACTCTACATTGAACTGGTTCAACACGAAACCTCGTAGCTCCAGATATCTGTCTTTTGGAGAGATGTTCTGATTACCTGGTAGAACTCTATTCCCTGGTCAGTGATGAAGACTATTTCATTCCAGTTGGTCCAACAGAACCCCAAAACATTAGCGTTCTTCGTCTGCAGGACAACATAAAGCACAAATGCAGTTAATTTACACAACAAAATGCACAAAAGAGTCATTCAAGCACATCACAGAGCTGATCTGATTTTCCGAACGACTAATTTCCCTAAAGTTTAAATAGAAGTTTAATCTGAGAAAAGTTGACGAAAGTAAGAAAACACTCAGAAAAACTGAGCACAAATGAATCCATAAGGCCGAACATTGTCCAAAACATTATAGTGTATTATTATTATTATTATTATAAGAGTCGTCTGAAACTGCACTTCTTCAATAAACAAATCAGATCTTAAATCATATTTTTACTATTATTATATTACATTATTATTGGTGCTTCGCACTGTGCATGAGGAACACTGCACATTATCCTGGAATTTAAATGTGTCATTGATGAAATACTACAGTCTAACACTGCAAGTGGACCACTTCATTACTATAAGTGAATGATTTACACAGAGTTTCAATAAGAATGATTCTGTATGAAGCTTTTTGCCCCATATTAGCAGCAGAACACTATAACTATCATCACTGTAAGTTGATAAGTTTTAACCAACTGGTTAGATTCATATTCTTTATCCGCCGTTAAACTTTGAGCTCTTAAACACCTGATCGTTCCTCACAGCTCAGCCAAGTTCTTCTGCTCTGAACATTAAAACCAACAAGAGGAAGATAACGCAGCATACCTTGCATTCCTGGGTGAACTCTGTGTGCGGATAGTCAGGTATGAAGTTGATGAAATCCTACAGACAACAACAAATCAATACTTCAGGTCACGTGATCACGTGACCAGACAAACTGCATTTCTTCCTTCATGATGAAGAAATAACAGTACAGCAGAACATGAAGCAGTAAATCCTTATTTCTACTTTTTTAAAGCTCTTGAGGCTCAACTTAGCAGATCAGCTGTAAAGAACTGACCACATCTGGTGGAGGCTGTTCTTCACAGTAAATTGCAGTACAGATGTTTAGCTGGTGGTCTTGAACCAGGAGGTATGAGTATCTTGTTCTGCACAGTCAGCAAAACTCACCACAGACTTTGATGTTCTCTGAACTGCCAAGATCTTATTTCCAATGGAGAACTTGATGCACTTCACTTCTCCTTTATCGTCCATTCTGTGGAGACACATTACATGATTAATATCCATCATGTGATTGCTGTTATCACATTTCACACCCCTGATGCAGATGAGGCAAAACAAAGTGGGTAAATATTAACTTCAGGTCATAAAGAGTCCACCACGCAGCCTATCACAGACAGTTGCCGTATTCATCCTATTAATAAATCCCTTCAGATATTCCCACACAGGCTGATGTACCTGAAGGCAACACTGCTCTTGTCATCCGGGCCTTTGACCACCACCCCGGTGGCTCCACCTGAACGCACCGCAAACACCTGCAGCCAGAAAACAGAGCATAAAAGGTGTTAGAAAACCAACTGCAGCCCTGCAGTGGATCCGTAACGATCAGCAAGTCATTGATGATTAATTAACCGATGAGGAACCCTTCAGAACTGAATAAAATAGGACTTTACTGTCCACCGAAGTGTTAAATTGTCCTAAACGTTAAACACTAATAAAAGATTGTCGTGACTCTGTATTACCCAATAATACTGTATTATACATTATAATACTGAAGGGACTACTTTCAATACTTCTGTACCTTTACCGTGTAAGCTTTTTCTTATACTGTGCACAAGAGTATTAGTACAACATCATGACAATAAAGTTTAATTGAATTTATATGCAGGACTTCTGCTTAAGACAGAGGCATCTGAAACTTTTTCTTCATTAAAAGAGCTGAATATTTCCCAAAGAGTCCAATTTAAATGATCCTCACATCTGCTACAAAGGCAGGAAATCACACCTGTTACCTACAGAACATATTCTTCTCTCTGTGTCCTTGAATGAATCAAAACGAACAAAAACGAAGAAAAGCAGCAAAGAATCACATCAGAGAAACCGGAAGCAGCAAATGTTTGATATTTGTTTAAAAATGAAGTTGTTGATGTCAGTTATCCTTCTGATTAAACTGCTGCAGGGATTTATTTTGCCTTCTTGAAACTGTCACAGTCGATTATTTTAAACGTGTCTACAAACTTATCGACCGTTTCTTAAAAATACTGAATTGTCGCGTCACGCAGCAAACTGTACAGAAAGTAAATAGAAACCGACGCCAATAAAATTGTTGTTGACTGAATGTTCTTTAAGCTAAAAACTGTCACCTAGCTAGCTCTCCGAGCTAGGTTAGCCACATAACCGCTAAGTAGCTCACCTGCTTGTTAGCCTCGTCGAAGAAGACGTTGTTGACGCTGGAGGCATGTTCAAACTGTACCGGGTTCTCACAGAGCTCCAGGTAATGTTCCTCACTCATCCTCAAGCTCAGCCCGGCCACTTTACTGCTGTTTTAGCCGCAGTTCAGCGTCCTGACAGCCGCAGAAACGGACCAGGAAGAGTCCACATCAACTGGCGGCCACCGCACTTCCGGTGTGGGTCTTCAGAATAAAAGCGGAGGATATTTATGTTTCTTCGGCGGTTCTTAAATTTTAATTTCAATACCTACTGAACAAAAACGGAATAAACAGATTAAAAACTGGCGCCAGGAACGAATGAAAGCAAAGCAACATGCCCATTTTTAAAATGTTGTTCCCACACATGATAGACTGCTCATCAACCATTTCTTTCACTTTAGTATCATTTCCAACATCTACATCTCGATTCAAAAACGAATAACGCAGAAAAGAATAAAAAAAACAAAACAATAATAATAATAATAATAAAAAAACCTCAGCTCTTGATTGAATATGTTCTCTGGTGCAAATCATTTATATTTATGAAATTTGTAATCCAAGTAGCATTTAGTTTCTGTGCCCAAACTTCCATATTTGCACCAACTTTTTTTTTTTCAAAAACATTAATTTTCTGTTCTGCCTTTGACTGAACCTTAAACATTCATCATAAACCACTATCCTGTATTTAAATCTCTGTTCTTAAAATTTCATACTTTGTTTTTTACTATGAAATGTATGGCTGTAAATTATGACATGTAATTATTAGATATTATTTTCTGCATATTTTTACCGTTTCCTGTCTGCTGTATGACTCATTTACTGAAAAGAACAATTAAGATTGTCGTTTTTTTCTTACTTGTGCAAATAAAGACTCGCATTTGCTGATTTTGATTTGAAACTGAAGAAGTTTGCATTAAAATTGCTATTTTATCATTTTCTTTGTTTTGCGTCAGTAAACGCTTTTATTCTGATGGAGTCCAGCCGGAAGCCTTCTTGTTTTTGCTACTTGAGTCATGTGACAGTCTGATGATCTGATCACGTGTCTGTGCAGTGACTCCAGAAATGTATGAAAGATTTTAAAAACCTGAGGGTGTTAAACTGATAATAAGCACAGTTCTGTATTTTTTACAGACAAACAAAAAGACAAAAACAGTTTTCATCATCTCCATCTTTTAATGTCACCACTGGTCTGCAGACAGTTTCACAGAGAGCACCAATTTATCAGATTAAAACCAACATCATGAGGCGGCTGCACTGAGAGAAACCTTTTTTTTTTTTTAATCCATTAATATTTAAAACACACAATAAGTGACCAAACCTTCCCACACCAGACCTTCTGATTTGAATCTAAGAGCTACCTGTATGATTTTTCTCACTGCAAACATCAAAAACAGTTCCCAATGTCTACATTTCATCATGCTGGGACGACTTAACGTGCATTTGTCTGATGGTGATAAAATTTATTTTGTGCTTCAATTTGAGGTGTTACTAAAACATGTAATAAGCTGCTGCTGTGGCCCCCCACACCAAACAAACCGCTGTGACCTTTGACACCTCCCCTTCAGCATGTGACCCCTGAACTGCCTCCAACAAGACAGAACACGAAGACAAACAAATACAGAAATTAACTGTGACTTTCTTTGGGGTGCATCTCAGCTGTAAATCTGAAGAAGAGAATCCGACACTGTTGACATTTCTCAGTCTGAGGTATGGAAGAAGTGTTCAGGCAGCATCACAGAAGCTCACTTTAAGACAAAATCTCACCCAGGGTTGGGATGAAAGAGAAAGAAGACAGATCTGAAAGACAACGTTTTCCTTCTGCACCAATATAAGGGCTTTAAACGCAACATTTGGATGATTTACAGCTGATATTCAGCCCATGTTTGCATCTGGCAGTCTGTTATCTTTCTCTTTCTGGAGCATCAGAGTTATTGACAGTATTACATACTGTATATGTGCTGTTTTTGTTGGTTCCTATGCCTCAATGAAGCTACAGGATGCAACACTCAGACCCACAATGCTTTTCTTTTATCCGCACATTACATTAGAAAAAGGAAGTCTTCATCGTCTGGTGGGAGAGAGTTTGAACAAAACTGAAACAAATGGAGGTGTTTATACTGATGGATGCATCCAGCAGGACAGAGGAGCTTTCACTGTTTGTACTTTTACTGTAGTTCTAACAGAAACATAAACCAGAACCAGAACCAGAATCAGTGTGGGTCAGTATTAGCAGGAGGACATGAGATGTGGTCTCAGCTTCAGAAACCTCTGCTGGCGCCTCTCAGCAGCCAGGACGCTCCGACTTCAACATCCAACACAGTGAAACTCATTCCTCCCGCAGCCAGGAGGAGGCGCTCCATCCTGCCTGTTTAAAGGAAGCAGTTGGAGGGTGGGTCATTGGGTGGTGGCGGGGTTGGAGGTGGAGGCACCGGGTCCTCCGGGGACCTCCTCCGTTCATCACCTCTTTACAGCATTTTCAACACGGCGGGATCGTGAAGAGAGAGCGAGCCGGGCGGCCGTTAGTCGTCAGCGTCGGGTTTCAAAGGAGGGCCGCTGTCGTCAGAGGCCACGGGGAAGGTTTTCTTTCCTCGCCTCTGCACGTGATCCTCGTTCCTCTTCTCCAACGCCACAATCTGTCCGAGAGCACAGGGAGTGTTTACCTGCTTCGTGAGTTTCCTCGACCACCAGCTCTCACTCTGTGTGTGTGTGCGTTACCTCGGCCATGAACTCGGCCTCGTCCTCGGCACCGACGGGGATGTTCAGTCCACTCACGGCGTTGAACAGCTCGTACACACTCATCGCCTCGCTCACGCCTTTCTTCTGGAAGAACTGCGGCACACAAACACAAAAAGTTTCTTCAGTCGTCTCAAACTAACGCGACAACTTCAGCTGGTTTTATAAATATTAATTTGAGCTAAAAATAAATCCATCAGAATCTTTTTCTACATTAGAAAATTACAACATGTCTACTTTTATAGCAGTTAACTTTTTATGTTCTCAGGTTAAATAAAGACCAAACCTGGATGTTTTACAGCCACTTTATCTTCGTATCATCAACGTGTAAGAACTGGCCACCTGTCCAGTTGCTCCAAACAACCAGGACTAACTGCCGCTCTTTGGCTTTAGCTACTAGCTTCTGTAAGCTAGTTAGCACAGTTAGCTGTGTCGCTAGTGGCCCGATGAGCTGACTGGAACTGGAACTACAGGCAGCTAAACTACCAGACTGTCTCTGGAGGGACAAAGTTCAGTTCTTGAACGTCTTAAACTAAAACTCTGGTTTCATTCATTTCTTCACTTTCAACAAGAGCAGAATCAGGTAGATTAAATTAGCTGTTACCGTGGAAACGTTTTTGCAGTCTCTGAAGAGGAACTCCAAGCCGTGAGGATGGGTGGGCTCGATGGACTGACTGACATCTATCAACCACACCTACAACACACACACACACACACACACACAGACACACACACACACTTTAGAGCAGCACTGTGGTGGGTGAGAGGGTTTGACTCACAACAACAGTGTGAAGGCAGGAAGAGAAAAGAACTGAGTAAAGTGGGAGAGGAATCAGTGAACATGACAACTAAAGTGGGGGAGGACAGAAAAGGAAGAAAACAAGAAGAGTAGGTATGTAAAAACGGAGGAAGAAGTGAGGGAAGTTAAGAGGAGGAGGAGGAAAGCGAAACAAAAGAAGAAAGAAGAGGAGGAAAGTGAGAGGCAGAGAAAAAGGAAGTGTGGTCAGAAGAATTAAAAAGTAAAAAAACAGAAGGAAACAAACCTCAAAAAATAGATTTAGAACAGAAGGATGGGAGATTTAAGGAACTTTAAAGAACCAAGAATGAAAAGGTTGAAGGAAAGAACCGACGGAGGACAGAATGAAGAACAGAGCCGATGAAGAAATGAAAGAGGATGATTGACACACAGTCGTACCTTCCCTTCATGCCACAGCATGTTGTATTCACTGAGATCAGCGTGGACCAGATTACACTCCTGATACAACAGCTGCATCAGCTGCACAGACAGACAGACAGACAGACGGGTAGAGAGACAGGCAGAGAGAGGAGAGATGGGAGAGAGAGGGAGGAGAGATGGGAGAGAGGGGGGGGGGGGAGAGAGAAGAGAGAGAGGAGAGAGGAGAGAGAAGAGAGAGAGGGGAGAGAGGAGAGAGAGGAGAGAGAGGAGAGAGAGGAGAGAGAGGGGAGAGAGGAGAGAGAGGAGAGAGAGGGGAGAGAGAGGGGAGAGAGGAGAGAGAGGAGAGAGAGGGGAGAGAGGGGCGAGAGAGGAGAGAGAGAGAGGAGAGAGGGGAGGGGAGAGAGAGGATAGAGGAGAGAGTAGATAGGAGAGGCGAGACACGGGAGAGAGAGGAGAGAGAGGAAAGAGAGGGGAGAGAGAGGGGAGAGAGGGGAGAGAGAGAGGAGAGAGAAGAGAGAGGAGAGGGAGGGGAGGGAGAGGAGAGAGAGGGGAGAGAGAGGGAGGGAAAACGTTTATTTGTTAAAGTCTGAAAACATCTCGGGACTCGTTCTGTAGCTCTGAACACTGCTGACTGTGTTTGAAACAGATCATCATAGAAACACACACAGAGTACTCGCAGTACTCGCAGTACTGTGTACGTACATGTAGGACCTGGTAGAAGGCTCTCTTCATGTCCTCGGAGCCCAGCGTGACGTCTTTGAGTTTGGGAGCAGGAACGTGGTCTTTACCGATGAATGACATCACCAGGATGTGTTTCTTTAACAGCACCACCTCCGGACAGGGAATCTCCGCCTTCTTCATCCTGAACACACACACACACACGCACGCACACACCAGATTTTTATGTTTCCATACTTGTAGTTTCTATTAATATGTATTATTAGACCATCGAGGAACAGCTGAGTGAGAATGACTAAGAATCCAAAAAAACAAAAAAAACAAAAAAAACACCTGTCAGGGTTTATCCAGAATTTTTAAAATGTCTGAACAGACGGAGGAAATAAAATAACATCCTGTTAGTATGATACAGTCAGAAAGATGCAATGTTGGAGCCGCCATGAAAACAAATGTGCTGGACAGGAACTTGTGACTTGTGCAGGGACAGCAGGGACAGCAGGGAGGTGCTCACCTGGTCAGGTTGTGCATCTCCTTCTCCGCCCACAGCCGGATGACCTTCCGCGGGTTCAGTTTGCTGAAGCGGTCTTTGAAGCGATAGTCGTCTTTGATGTAGCGGTCTCTATTCTTGAACTCGTTGAGTGTCGTCTTGAAAACCTTCAGCACCACTTCATCCGGGACAGGCTGCTCCTCCAGGCTGACAGACACACACACACACACACACACACACACACACACACACACACACACACACACACACACACACACACACACAGTGACTCAGACAGCTCTGGACTTGCGTGTGGTTTTCTGTGGACCTTTTGTTTCCAGGCTTTTCCACCCACCTCCCCCCGTCAGCGTGGAAGACGACGGACTCTTTTCCTGTGCTGATGCAGCCGTTGATGTTCTCCAGCACGCCGGCATTCACCATCTTATACATGAGCAGACGAGTCCGGGGGTCCACCGCTTGTTCCTGAGGGGAGAGGAGGGAGAGTGTGAGTGTGTGCCATCACGTCTTATCTGAGGAGTGTGTGTGCGTGTGTGCGTGCGGTCACGTACAGCGGTGGAGTGCTCCTTCTTCTCATGCAGCCTGGCGCTGCGTTTCTGCTCACTGTAGCAGTGCTGCTTCAGAGAGTTAAACACCTGATTGGACAACTTCAGGTCCATCCCCAACCCATCGCCGACATGGACCTCTGGAGCGAACTGGAGGAAGAGGAGAGGATGGAATGAAGTGCACAACACGCCTTTTATTTCCTCCGCACATAAAGCTGCAGAAGTTAACTCGGTCAGCGTGCCCTGACTGAGTCCGCGCTGTCGTTCAGTGTGGTGGTTTTCACAGAGAGATGAAGGTAGCGGCTGAAGGGAGGCGCAGCGACGTTAACTAACCAAACACAGCTTCCCGAATGAAACATGAGTCCGTCCACAGAGAACCAGACCGTTCTCCAAAACCCTCGTCAACACGAGACAACACTGCGCACCCTCCTGCGGGGTCGCTGCTTTCATGGTTTGTCCTCGTTGTTCGTGAATCTCTCCTGTGTTTGTTTGTTTTGCAAAAAAAAAACTCTAAATGTGCTCAGACAGACAAACTGATTGGCTACGAAGAACATGAAATTATTTTAATTATGCGTGTCACACAGCATGCGGCGGCCTTACGTTGTCCATGCGTGCGGTGTTCTTGCGGCCGCAGGTCACCTCGTCGTGTTTGGTGGTGATGTTCTTGCCCTTCCCGGCGAAGCCTCTCCTGGGTGTCGTCTGAGGCTTCTCTGGTGGATCGAACACACGCGGCTTCAGAGTTTGTGTGATGGTTTAAAGTCTCAAACACCGTGACACGATCAGGCCACAGCGACTGAACAGCACGAACAGAGTGGCGACTTATCGTCTCAGGAAGTTACCGGCTCTGTAGGGGTCGTGTCTCGTGTCCTGCCAGTCCACCTCGTCCTCTGAGCTGTCGCTGTCCTCATACGGATGGACCATACGGTAGTTCTCAAAGGAGATGGACACTGGACACAAGCACCACAGACAGAAACAGCCCCGAAAAACTGATTTTACACATTATTCTGGAACTCTTGCTTCCACAGATTTCAATCGACTGCAGTCAGTAACTGGACCGACTGTTTTCACGTGTCTCACTGCGTCTCACTGTTCTGGTTCTACCTTTGCTGTCTCCATTGAACTTCTTCTCCTCTCGCCGCAGCTGATCATCAAACTCCCGGTCGAACTGCATCTGCAGCATCTGGGCGAGCATCAGGTCACTGGTTGTATCAGAAACTTCATCTGACGACAACAGATCTGCTCCGGGACTGACAGACAGACAGGCAGACAGACAGACAGGCAGAGAGGACAGGGTAAAGAGAGACTAAAATAAATAACTGCTTTTTTTTTTTTTTTAGATATTTTGTTGTTTCATGTAAAGCAAGCAGGAGATCTTCATGAAATACATACAGGAGCAAGTCCTCATTACGTAAGAACCAACCTCCCAATACATCAGACAGCTAATCAATCAGACTGATTAGATGCCTGTCATTCAGACATCCCTAGATTAGCATTAAGGCTGCAGTACGAGTTGAGTACAGACACAATACATGAAGCATTTCACACTACAAACTGACTCAGTGAGCGCAGGGAAGGCGTTGTCCTCCTCCTCCATCTGTCTGGCCAGCTGCTCGCTCATCACATCGGCCAGAGAGCAGGCCGGAGGCGCCGGGGCCGCCGAGCCCCACGGGCTCTGGGGAAGGAAAGACGCAAACACGTCATCGTCAGTATCACACGTTCTCCTCATTTTAACGTCATTCAACGTCAGGCGTCGTCGAAAAAGCATGCACACACTGACGAACGCTGGAACGCTGATGACCCCCGACGCCGCCGAGCAGCTTCCTACAGCCCAAAGAGACATCTTAACGTTTCTCATCTCACCAAATCTGAGGTCACACACTCAAATATATTCTGTTAGAAAAGATAATAAGGAGTTAATCCTCACATTGAGCAGATGAGACTCGGGAATGGTAAAATACTCAGACAGGACCATTTATTTTTGGCTCATGCAGTGAATCGAATACCTGATAAATCAAAGTACTTCATCACAGTGATGCTATTATCATTTAAATATCCAATAATCTATACACATAATCCAATACTGTCATAAAGGAGATCTGATCATTGATTTATTGCCCATAATCTCCACCCACACTCACAGATGTTAAAAGAATATACAAAGCAGCCATGGGAATGTCTCTGAAAAACTCGGGATATTTTTCATTATATCATTCATTGTGTTTTAATTTTTAACTTTTTCATTTCAGGTGTGTATACCTGTTAAACCGGTGACTGTGCATGTATGTCACCAGTTACAGACAGGGAGGCCAAAACCGCGTTACAAGCTTAAAATGACCTGATGGAAGCAGAGAACCGGGGTGACGCCTCATCACGTCGTTGGCAGAGTGACTCAGCATTAATTACACCACAGAGTGAGTCATAACGAACAGAAACAAGAGAAGAAGAAGAAGCGAGAGCGGGACATGTTGAGGCTTGTCTGAGCGGAGCCACGCCCCCACTGTCCCCAGCTGACCGCAGGGTCACGCCCACAAGATTTAGTCTTAAATTATTGCTAATTACATTAATAACATCTTTGCTTAAAATAAGAATCTGCCCATGGAAACTTTAAAGAACAGTATGGCGGTCGGAGTATAATTAGACTGACGTCAAATCATGGCAAACAGACATCTGCTAACTGTTAGCTGTAACATTTATTACCATTTAACCTTTAGACTGAAGTTGTTTGACAATTTTGGCCACAATCACTCGCGCCGTATCATGGTTTTATTACTTTATATGCGGTTATATGAGGTTAATTTAAGGTTATGAGTTAACACTGTGGTCATCGTCTCCTTTTAGTAACTTAATGGCTAACTAGCGACTGAAGTGACGCGGTTGTCACAAATAACACATCGTCTCAGTTTATTTCAATGTGGAATTTGTGCCAGAATATGTGCAGTCTCGGCACACCCAGCGAACAGCTGCTGAGTTATCTGTGAGCTCACAGCGGGCTCACTTCAGCCTTTTAAGGAGAGGACTGTCAGTGAGGCCATGTTTGATAATGAGTGGCAGAAGCTAACACTAGCAGGCTAATACTAGCTAACCGGTTTCAGCTAGCGTCGTGAAGTTAACCGACATGTACAAGACAAAGAAAAAGCAGACAAGTGAGCAGAAGAGCTTCATACCTTTGGTGTTTCTGCCGTGACTCCAGATTGATCCATGTTTACAATAACGATTAATGGACTCTTTCCTTGACGAGTGAATGATGGCTAGCCGCTGAGCTAACGTTAGCACGCTCCGAGGGCAGATTTGACGACTGAAATGTCCAGAAAATGAAACTAACAGCGACGTCCCGCGATGTGACACGTACAGAAAACTGACGTATAAACTTCTGTGAATACAAAAAGACTATTTAAAAGTCAGTAACAACGGTTTTTAAATAACCTACAGGCTGAAACGACGTAGAGAAGCTTTCACTGAGGTGTTTCCCAGGTGAATGGACTTTGGCACAACAGGAAATACATCATAACCTTCGAGGAAGCAACAGTAGGCCTTCATAATAAAATACCTCACCATGTCATTAAGAGGTGTTTTCTCATTTCTTGACCTTAATCGTCAGTATGAAATGGTAGCTGAAACGAGTAATCATTAATCCAGCAGTTGACAGGTAGAAAATGAATGGTTTTAATAATTAGTTTATCATTTTTCGAGTGTTTTTCCATGCCAGACATTCTCTGACTCTGGCTTCCCTGCTGTGACAAGCTGGTGCTTTACTCTGTTTTATGTAACTGTAATCTTTAGATTTTAGACTGTTTAGACTTTTAGATGGACAAAACAAGACATTTGAAGACATTACCTTGGGCTCAAAGGAACTGCGAAAATGTTTACAATTTCCTGATATTTTTGAGAAAAAATATTAATTGATTAATTTTGAGAGTAATGAACATATTAACCAATAGTGAGTCAATGAATAAGTAAGTTTTAATACATGGTGTGTCCCTTTGGGCAGAAATAAGAGCATTTATACAAAAAAATGGGTCAAAACACACTTTTGCACAATTCTTACAACATATAGCCTAAATCACTGAAAGATATTTAAGTGAAAATTTACAACAGAGAATACAAAACGAACAGAGCAGAGTAGAGGAATAAACACACAACACAACAGGAGGGTAAAAATAAACATATAAACAGAAAAAAATCAATTCCACTTTATTTCAGACTCATATTATATTAGTATAATAATAATATTAATAAGAAACATATATTAAACATAGAATAGAGGATAATAATAAATAACATAATAATACAAATAAATATGATGCAAAAAATGTTAAAGGTTGTAAGTTAAAATACTGTGTAAAAATGCAGAATTTGTTTTGTTTAGCCGACTTCCTGTAGCCTGTGCGTGTACCCGAGTGCGCGCATCAGTCTCTTCGTGCACTACAACCTACAATCTGTCCAGGTTACCTCGTGAACGCGCATGGCCGTCAAACTGCTGTCACACAGGCAGCAGCGTCCAGGTACGTCAAGTCAGACAGTGTTAACAAGAAAACAACCGGAAACCATCAGAATCGGGCTTCAAAATAAAAGCACAGAATTTGTAATTTTGGAGAGCAAGTTGTACCAGGCCACACTAAATGTACCAAAGAATTTACTGGAATCATTATATTGATTATGTTTGGTTGGAAAACAGTATAGAAGACTTCTTTTAGTGCTGTTATGTTCAGTTGATTAATTGATCACGTAACAGACAGAAAAATGAATTATCAACAATTTTGGTAATTAATCTTTTAAGCCAATTATCGGGAAAAAATGTCAAGCAATTCCGGATCCATCTTATCTGATTTTATTTATTTAATTATCATACTATTTACTTACAGATGGTCAAACAAAACAAGACATTTTAAAGTTTACATGATGTTTACGATGGAGTTTTGGAATATTTCAACCATTTCCCGAGGTTTTAAAGGCTAATCAATTGGAAAAAAAATAACTGACAGAATGGTTGATAACATGTTAGTTAGTTGCTGCGTTGTCTTTAAAAATGCCTCTCCTTAACAGACCTGTTTCAGAGAACCCTGCATTCCATTAAGTGATTGACTGGTAAATTAGCTGGGTGTCAGAGTACAGTAAACAGCGTTATACACATCACGTACTGCTTGTGTGGGTGGTTTGCTTCTTTCTTTACCTTTATTGTCTATATATTGTTTTCTTCCATTTACTTATTCGAGAATTTGTTTATTTAGCTAAATCAGTGCAATATAAATCATGACGAATCTGAATTATCCACTATCCTCTGCATGTGTTTGTTTTAATTTGTGCATGCAGGAATGTAGGTGCATATATGTTTAAACATAATATATGCTTGTGTGGGTATGTTGTTTCTTTCTTTTTAATGTCATTTTTTTCCCTATGATTTGCTTTTTAGATGTTCTGTATTTGCTATTTAGCAAAATCAATAAAAAAATCAGAAAAAATGTATCATATCAATGATAGCCACCGATTAGACAAAATCAAACTGTTATAATATCAGCGCAGAGAACGGCGAACGGCTTTTATTTTGACAGTGGTGACCGGAAGTCGCGCTGTTCATTTGGAAAGCTTGACGGTTTGGGAGCATCCTGACGTCTCGTCGGAGCACAAAGTGAAAACGCATCTCGGTCTGATCGTCCTCCGCACGTTACGATGCCCGCGCGGATTCACACGCACGGCCTCCAGACGCCTCTGACGCCTTCAGGGACGTTTCTCTAGATTTTTTTTTCCCCTGCTCGTTCGTTTTTAATTTTGACGGAAACCTCTTTTGTCCGCGGGATACCGATGGCCACCACCGCCACCGTCCTCAGCATCAGCACCACCACCGGAGGGCCGTCGGGCCGGCCAGGACGGCCGGGATTCAACCAGCACACCTAGCAGGTCGCTCCACTGTGAGTCTTTAAAGAGAATCTCTTTAAAATAACAGTAAAATCCACCAAACCGCAGCAGGAAGCGCTTCATGCCACAGAAATGTGCTCACTTGTGGAGGATGCTCCTACATTTTTGCCTCCTTGTGAGGACATTTGGACACACACACACACACACACACACACACACACACACACACAGCCTACATATCATAAGGGTCACTTTTATCATTACATTGACAGGAATCTGACCGTTCAGATGAATCTAAGAGGCTTTCTTTCCCTTCAGTATTGTGTCTCCATGGCTGAACCGGAGCAGCATGCAGGCAGCTCAGATGCTTTTATTTGTCTTTATGTTTGCTGTCAGTGGTGGAAATGTAAAACAGAGCCCTGTGGGACCTTCAAGTGTCGCTGCTTTTCATTATTCTGTCTCAGTGGACACAGATTGGACAACATCTGACAGAATTAATGAGAGTGGCAGATGGGGACGGGTTGGGGGTGGGGGTGTATGGTGGCTGGCAGGAGGTCATCTTAGGCCCCGACCCCCATATAAGCTGCAGTTAAAAGAAGGGCACAGATAACCTTTATTGATCCCACTCATTGACACTGAACAGCAGCAGCTGTATAAGAACACACAGAGTGGCTGTAAATGAGTAACTCTGGAGTGAAAAATGAAATAAATGGGCCACGATGAAGAATGATAATGATAAAACGAAGCATATAGAAGTAAAAGGTGCTACATGCTTTATGCAGCAAACATAACAGAAGTGAATGGAGGACAATGCGGTTGCAGTAAAACGAGTCTGCAGCCACACTAGCTGCTTTGTCAGGTTGTGCTAAATGCTAACATGCTGTCAGTGTTCACCATGTTAGTTCAGTCTGTTAGCATGCTAATAGTTGCTAATTAGCTCTAAACACAGTCCAGCTATGGCTGATGGGAATGAAACAAACAAATGAAAACTTTGACCTGATGATGGCGCTGCGAGAAAAGTCCGAGGATCACCAAAGTTCCTACAATTCATCCAGAGGGGAACGAGAACGTGTGAACCACATTTCAGAATTCTGGTGATGGTGACGAGCCGTGTCTGCAGACAGCAGTGTTTCTAACGACGAGCCGTGTCTGCAGACAGCAGTGTTGCTAATAATGAGCCGTGTCTGCAGACAGCAGTGTTGCTAATAACGAGCCATGTCTGCAGACAGCAGTGTTTCTAACGACGAGCCGTGTCTGCAGACAGCAGTGTTGCTAATAACGAGCCGTGTCTGCAGACAGCAGATATCAGATGTCATTTCATCCTTTGAACACGTTTCTATCACTGAGCCACTTCATTCTGATGCTTTTTGATTCTGATCCAACTCTTCAAATCAAAATTAGAGAAGCAACGTGACAATTCTTTCTTCCTCTTTACCTTTTCAGGGTGTCCGATTAAATTTCGGTTTTAATCATCAAGGCCGACAGCAGCACTTGTATTTTATATTTTAGACAAAAGTTAGTCCTGCTTTACAAACTAAGATTTTTCATGAAAAAACACAGAGTTGATAAAATATGACGTTTTGATAGAAATATTAACAGTTTGCACAAGTGCAGCTGAAACGATCAGTTGTTCCCAGCATGCACTGGGAGAGATGGCAGTGCCAAAGCGTTTACAGCTACTGAAGAAACGTCTCTACAGACCGACAGGAGTAAAATCCTGCTGGAAAAATACTGATGACTGATAATTTACGTTGAACAGTCGAGTTTAAAAATATCAGAATCAGTTTAGTTTGATCAGTTTCGAGCAGCAAGTTAACACGTTTACTTGTTATTTGTTTTCTGTATTTATGTCCATTTAATTCTCTGAAAATTGAAAGTAATTTTTAAAGGAACAGTAAACCAGCAGCAGGAAGAAGTACTCACATCTTTTACCGAAGTAAAAGTAGTAATACCACAAAACATACTTAAAGCAGTAAAGAGTAAAAGTACTCATATACATCATAATATACGTGTGTTATAATTACTTTTGTATTAACGAGTTCATCCGTTTAATGTTGCAGCTTGTAAAGATGTAGCTCATTTTAATTATCTTATATGTTGCGGAGGAGCTCGTGAATCGATCAATAAAATCTCATCCTGTAAAAATAAATCAGAATTTATTTGTTTTATTCATCTGAGTCTGTAAAGTAACTGGTAACTAAAGTTGTCAGATAAATGTAGCGGAGTACAAAGTTTTAACACTTGACTCTGATGTAGTGAAGTACAAGTATCTTAAAATTGTACTTAAGTTCTGATACTTGAGTAAATGTACTTAGTTACTTTCCACCAGTGCAGTAAACAAGTTTTCATTGAATGTTGGTAACTTCAGTCATCTTGTCTGTTCTGTTACTTTATTCTGGTCTGTCCTCTCCTGTAGGCTGAGGAGGCCCCATCACACCCAGCTGCCTTAACTGACCTTTGACCCCAGCGCAGAACATCATCATCATCATCATCATGACGAAGCAGAGCGTCCACGTGGTCTGATAAAACCCTAACCTGAAAGATGACAGAGAGCAGGAGGAGGAGGAGGGAGCTGTGAGACGCTCAGCGGGAAGAAAACCAGGACAAAAAGGATGAGAACTTGGCACAATTCCAGGACTGTCCTTTCTTCAGGTGCTGTTCGCTGAACCGTCCGTCTCCGTCATGACCGAGACGCTCTGAGGACCTGCAACAGACTCAACATTTCAGTCCAGAATCCAAAACCAAAACGGGGACGTCCAGCGTCCTCCGAGCCAACGATGTAGAAGAAGACAGCAGAGACGATTGTTGATTCATACGCTGTTCCTGCTGCACGACTGTCCAGCTAAACAAAGACCACCACGACTGTCTCTGGCTGACCACACCTGGGGTCTGCTGAGGAGCTGAAACTGTTTCAGTCGAGTGTTTTCTTATAAATGTGGAATTTAAAGTCAAAGACATCACAAACGCAGACAGCAAATAAGATTGTGTTCCAGGAACGAGGGCAGATTTACTGCTTCAGCAACCAAACTGAGCCACTGAAGATTGTACAACGAGTCCGTCAACAGAACCAAACTGCGTGGAGACACGTCCAGAAGCTGGAACAAAGCTCAGAGACTTAACTGCTGGAAAAACGAATCCATCTCTTCATCGACGGTTTGTGCAGAAACACAGGTTGGCCTCCATGATGACGCATCTGCACGCTGGTCTGAGCTCAGAGACGACGGAGAAGGCTCGTTTAGAGCTGAATGAAAACCCGGACACCCTGCACCAGGACATCCAGCAGGTAGGCACATCACATCTGACTGCGTTCAGCTAACGTTAGCACGTTCATGCTAACGTTCAGCTCACAGCGCGGCTGGTTGTGAGGTATTACACTGCTGTTCTCATGTGCCGACAAACTTCCTGTCTGTGGCCCCCAGCTTCAAGCCCATTGGTTCAAAGAGGTAAATCTTAAAAAAAACACCTCACAAATTTATAGTTTCATTTTTAAAACAGCTGCTCATTTTTTACGAAGGTTCAGAGGTTGATGCAGAAATAAAACTAGCTCGTAACTTCTTCGTTCTTTTAGTCCTTTAAAGGTGCAAGTTCACAAACACGTTAGCAGCTAATCAAACACACTGACCTCAGATCTGAGGTCAGGACTCCTGTTCAGTCCTGCGTTTCCGTCTGCGTTCTTTCGAGGTGCGGGACATGATTGTGACACGGCCGGACATCGGCTTCCTGCGGACGGATGACGACTTCATCCTCCGTTTCCTGAGAGCCAGGAAGTTTGACCAGGTGGAGACCTTCAGACTGCTGGCCCAGTACTTCCAGTTCCGACAGCAGAACCTCGACATGTTCCAGAGCTTCAAGGTCTGTGTTTTCTGTCTGAAGAAGAAGTCGCAGGTTGAAGTCAAGAGTCCTTTAAAGTCAAGAACGTGTGTGT